>NC_041390.1:501787164-501843123 GCF_002162155.2 Triticum dicoccoides | reverse complement strand
CTTGTTACCTCAGCTACGATCTTGTGCCCTCGGCAGGATCTGATAGATAGTCAGGCTTCTCGGCCTTTTTCATTTATAGATGTCTGTACCCAGACATGATAGCTTCCGCTTGTGCTTTGACTTGTATGCTCTGATTGTTGGGTCGTGAGACCCATGTTTGTAATATCTCGCTCCTCGGAGCCTATTGATTAAAATACTTGAGTTGTAGAGTCATGTTGTGATGCCATGTTGTATTTGCACATATCGAGCATATTGTGTGTATGTTATTGAAATGCTTGGTATGTGTGGGATCTGACCATCTAGTTGTTTATCTTTAGTAGCCTCTCTTACGGGGAAATGTCTCCTAGTGTTTCCACCGAGCCATGGTAGCTTGCTACTGCTCCGGAACACTTAGGCTGGCCGGCATGTGTCCTTCTTCGTTCCTGTGTCTGTCCCTTCGGGGAAATGTCACGCGGTGAATGCCAGAGTCCTGTTAGCCCGCTACAGCCCGGTTCACCGGAGTCCTGCTAGCCCAGTGCTACAGCCTGGATTCACTCGCTGATGACCGACACGTTCGATGCTGGGTCATGGATGCCTGTCCCTGTAAGTCTGTGCCGCTTTGGGTTTACGACTAGCCATGTCAGCCCGGGCTCCTTATCATATGGATGCTAGCGACACTGTCATATACGTGTGCCAAAAGGCGCAAACGGTCCCGGGCAAAGGTAAGGCGACACCCGTGGGAATACCGTGCGTGAGGCCGCAAAGTGATATGAGGTGTTACATGCTAGATCGATGTGGCATTGAGTCGGGGTCCTGACAACGTGTTAGCCATAGTAGTAGAAGTAATAGTTGGCGAGCAACTTCATGGAGACACGATGATGGAGATCATAATGATGGAGATCATGGTGTCATGCCGGTGACAAGATGATCATGGAGCCCCAAGATGGAGATCAAAGGAGCTATGTGATATTGGCCATATCATGTCACTATTATTATTTGATTGCATGTGATGTTTATCATGTTTTTGCATCTTGTTTACTTAGAACGGCGGTAGTAAATAAGATGATCCCTCATGATAGTTTCAAGAAAGTGTTCCCCCTAACTGTGCACCGTTGCGACAGTTCGTTGTTTCGAAGCACCACGTGATGATCGGGTGTGATAGATTCCAACGTTCACATACAACGGGTGTAAGACAGATTTACACATGCAAACACTTAGGTTGACTTGACGAGCCTAGCATGTACAGACATGGCCTCGGAACACAGAAGACCGAAAGGTCGAGCATGAGTCGTATAAAAGATACGATCAACATGAAGATGTTCACCGATGTTGACTAGTCCATCTCACGTGATGATCGGACACGGCCTAGTTAACTCGGATCATGTTATACTTAGATGACTGGAGGGATGTCTATCTAAGTGGGAGTTCATTATATAATTTGATTAGATGAACTTAATTATCATGAACTTAGTCTAAAATCTTTACAATATGTCTTCTAGATCAAATGGCCCATGTTGTCCTCAACTGCAACGCGTTCCTAGAGAAAACCAAGTTGAAAGACGATGGCAGCAATTATACGGACTGGGTCCGGAACCTGAGGATCATCCTCATAGCTGCCAAGAAAGAATATGTCCTACAAGCACCGCTAGGTGACACACCCGTCCCACAGAACCAAGACGTTATGAACGCTTGGCAGACACATGCTGATGATTACTCCCTCGTTCAGTGCGGCATGCTTTACATCTTAGAACCGGGGCTCCAAAAGCGTTTTGAGCGACATGGAGCATATGAGATGTTCGAAGAGCTGAAAATGGTTTTCCAAGCTCATGCCCGGGTCGAGAGATATGAAGTCTCCGACAAGTTCTTCAGCTGTAAGATGGAGGAAAATAGTTCTGTCAGTGAGCACATATTCACTATGTCTGGATTACATAACCGCTTAACTCAGCTGGGAGTTAATCTCCCGGATGACGCGGTCATTGACAGAATCCTTCAGTCGCTTCCACCGAGCTACAAGAGCTTTGTGATGAACTTCAATATGCAGGGGATGGAAAAGACCATTCCTGAAGTATTTGCAATGCTGAAATCAGCAGAGGTAGAAGTCAAAAAGGAACATCAAGTGTTGATGGTGAATAAAACCACTAAGTTCAAGAAAGGCAAGGGTAAGAAGAACTTCAAGAAGGACGGCAAGGGAGTTGCCGCGCCCGGTAAGCAAGCTGCCGGGAAGAAGCCAAAGAATGGACCCAAGCCCGAGACTGAGTGTTTTTATTGCAAGGGAAGTGGTCACTGGAAGCGGAACTGCCCCAAATACTTAGCGGACAAGAAGGCCGGTAAAACGAAAGGTATATGTGATATACATGTAATTGATGTGTACCTTACCAGTACTCGTAGTAGCTCCTGGGTATTTGATACCGGTGCAGTTGCTCACATTTGTAACTCAAAGCAGGAGCTGCAGAATAAACGGAGACTGGCGAAGGACGAGGTGACGATGCGCGTCGGGAATGGTTCCAAGGTCGATGTGATCGCCGTCGGCACGCTACCTCTACATTTACGTACGGGATTAGTTTTGAACCTCAATAATTGTTATTTAGTGCCAAGTTTGAGCATGAACATTGTATCAGGATCTCGTTTAATACGAGATGGCTACTCATTTAAATCCGAGAATAATGGTTGTTCTATTTATATGAGAGATATGTATTATGGTCATGCTCCTATGGTGAATGGTTTATTCTTAATGAATCTCAAGCGTAATGCCACACATATTCATAGTGTGAATACCAAAAGATGTAAGGTTGATAATGATAGTCCCACATATTTGTGGCACTGCCGCCTTGGTCACATAGGTGTCAAACGCATGAAGAAGCTCCATGTAGATGGACTTTTAGAGTCTCTTGATTACGAATCATTTGACACGTGCAAACCATGCCTCGTGGGTAAGATGACCAAGACTCCGTTCTCAGGAACAATGGAGCGAGCAACCAACCTATTGGAAATCATACATACTGATGTGTGCGGTCCAATGAGTGTTGAGGCTCGTGGTGGCTATCGTTATGTTCTCACCCTCACTGATGACTTGAGTAGATATGGGTATGTCTACTTAAGGAAACACAAGTCTGAAACCTTTGAAAAGTTCAAGGAATTTCAGAGTGAGGTTGAGAATCAACGTGACAGAAAAATCAAGTTTTTGCGATCAGATCGTGGAGGAGAATACTTGAGTCACGAATTTGGTACACACTTAAGAAAATGTGGAATAGTTTCACAACTCACGCCGCCTGGAACACCTCAGCGTAATGGTGTGTCCGAACGTTGTAATCGCACTCTATTAGATATGGTGCGATCTATGATGTCTCTTACCGATTTACCGCTATCATTTTGGGGCTATGCTTTAGAGACTGCCGCATTCACTTTAAATAGGGCTCCGTCGAAATCCGTTGAGATGACACCGTATGAATTATGGTTTGGGAAGAAGCCTAAGCTGTCGTTTCTAAAAGTTTGGGGATGCGATGCTTATGTCAAGAAACTTCAACCTGAAAAGCTCGAACCCAAGTCGGAAAAATGCGTCTTCATAGGATACCCTAAAGAAACTATTAGGTATACCTTCTACCTCAGATCCGAAGGCAAGATCTTTGTTGCCAAGAATGGATCCTTTCTAGAGAAAGAGTTTCTCTCGAAAGAAATAAGGTGGAGGAAAGTGGAACTTGATGAAGTATTACCTCTTGAACCGGTAAGTAGCGCAGCTCAAGAAAATGTTCCTCAGGTGCCTGCACCGACTAGAGAGGAAGTTAATGATGATGATCATGAAACTTCAGATCAAGTTGCTACTGAACTTCGTAGGTCCACAAGGACACGTTCCGCACCAGAGTGGTACGGCAACCCTGTCTTAGAAATCATGTTGTTGGACAACGGTGAACCTTCGAACTATGAAGAAGCGATGGCGGGCCCCGATTCCAAAAAATGATCGGTGAGCGATAGAAAACAAATTGATCTTTAAGAAGAAGACGGACGCGGATGGTAATGTTACCATATATAAAGCTTGACTTGTCGCTAAGGGTTATCGACAAGTTCAAGGGGTTGACTACGATGAGACTTTCTCTCCCGTAGCAAAGCTGAAGTCCGTCCGAATCATGTTAGCAATTGCCGCATACTATGATTATGAGATATGGCAAATGGACGTCAAAACAGCATTCCTTAACGGTTATCTTAAGGAAGAACTGTATATGATGCAGCCGGAAGGTTTTGTCGACCCTAAGAATGCTAACAAGGTATGCAAGCTCCAGCGATCCATTTATGGGCTGGTGCAAGCATCTCGGAGTTGGAACATTCGCTTTGATGAGATGATCAAAGCGTTTGGGTTTATGCAGACTTATGGAGAAGCCTGCGTTTACAAGAAAGTGAGTGGGAGCTCTGTAGTATTTCTCATATTATATGTAGATGACATACTTTTGATGGGAAATGATATAGAACTTTTGGACAGCATTAAGGCCTACTCTAATAAGAGTTTTTCAATGAAGGACCTTGGAGAAGCTGCTTATATATTAGGCATCAAGATCTATAGAGATAGATCAAGACGCCTCATAGGTCTTTCGCAAAGCACATACCTTGATAAGATATTGAAGAAGTTCAATATGGATCAGTCTAAGAAGGGGTTCTTGCCTGTGTTGCAAGGTATGAAATTGAGCTCAGCTCAATGTCCGACCACGGCAGAAGATATAGAAGAGATGAGTGTCATCCCCTATGCCTCAGCCATAGGTTCTATTATGTATGCCATGCTGTGTACCAGACCTGATATAAACCTTGTTGTAAGTTTAGTAGGTAGGTACCAAAGTAATCCCGGCAAGGAACACTGGACAGTGGTCAAGAATATCCTGAAGTACCTGAAAAGGACTAAGGAAATGTTTCTCGTTTATGGAGGTGACGAAGAGCTCATCGTAAAGGGTTACGTCGACGCTAGCTTCGACACAGATCTGGATGACTCTAAGTCACAAACCGGATACGTGTATATTTTGAATGGTGGGGCAGTAAGCTGGTGCAGTTGCAAGCAAAGTGTTGTGGCGGGATCTACATGTGAAGCGGAGTACATGGCAGCCTCAGAGGCAGCACACGAAGCAGTCTGGGTGAAGGAGTTCATTACCAACCTAGGAGTCATACCCAATGCGTCGGGCTCGATGACTCTCTTCTGTGAAAACACTGGATCTATTGCCCTTGCCAAGGAGCCCAGGTTTCACAAGAAGACCAGGCATATCAAGCGTCGCTTCAACTCCATTCGTGAAAGTGTTCAAAATGGAGACATAGAGATTTGTAAAGTACATACGGACCTGAATGTAGCAGATCCGTTGACTAAACCACTCCCTAGAGCAAAACATGAACAACACCAGAATTCCATGGGTGTTCGATTCATCACAATGTAACTAGATTATTGACTATAGTGCAAGTGGGAGACTGTTGGAAATATGCCCTAGAGGCAATAATAAAAGGATTATTATTATATTTCCTTGTTAATGATAATTGTCTTTTATTCATGCTATAATTGTGTTATCCGGAAATCGTAACACATGTGTGAATACATAGACACCAACATGTCCCTAGTAAGCCTCTAGTTGACTAGCTCTTTGATCAACAGATAGTCATGGTTTCCTGACTATGGACATTGGATGTCATTGATAACGAGATCACATCATTAGGAGAATGATGTGATGGACAAGACCCAATCCTAAACATAGCACAAGATCGTATAGTTCGTTTGCTAGAGTTTTTTCCAATGTCAAGTATCTTTTCCTTAGACCATGAGATCGTGTAACTCCCGGATACCGTAGGAGTGCTCTGGGTGTACCAAACGTCATGACGTAACTGGGTGACTATAAAGGTATACTACGGGTATCTCCGAAAGTGTCTGTTGGGTTGACACGGATCGAGACTGGGATTTGTCACTCCGTATGACGGAGAGGTATCTCTGGGCCCACTCGGTAATGCATCATCACAATGAGCTCAAAGTGACCAAGTGTCTGGTCAGAGATCATGCATTACGGTGCGAGTAAAGTGACTTGCCGGTAACGAGATTGAACGAGGTATTGGGATACCGACGATCGAATCTCGGGCAAGTAACGTACCGATTGACAAAGGGAATTGTATACGGGGTTGCTTGAATCCTCGACATCGTGGTTCATCCGATGAGATCATCGAGGAGCATGTGGGAGCCAACATGGGTATCCAGATCCCGCTGTTGGTTATTGACCGGAGAGCCATCTCGGTCATGTCTACATGTCTCCCGAACCCGTAGGGTCTACACACTTACGGTTCGGTGACGCTAGGGTTGTAGAGATATGTATATGCAGTAACCCGAAAGTTGTTCGGAGTCCCGGATGAGATCCTGGACGTCACGAGGAGTTCCGGAATGGTCCGGAGGTGAAGAATTATATATAGGAAGTGCAGTTTCAGCCATCGGGAGAGTTTCAGGGGGTCACCGGTATTGTACCGGGACCACCGGAAGGGTCCCGGGGGTCCACCAGGTGGGGCCACCCATCCCGGAGGGCCCCATGGGCCAAAGTGGTGAGGGGAACCAGCCCATAGTGGGCTGGTGCGCCCCCCTTGGCCCACCCCATGCGCCTAGGGTTGGGAACCCTAGGGTGGGGGGGTGCCCCACCTGGCTTGGGGGGCACTCCACCCCTTGGCCGCCGCCGCCCCCTAGGAGATCCCATCTCCTAGGGCCGGCGCACCCCCTAGGGGGCCTATATAAAGGTGGGGGAGGGGGCAGCCGCACCCTTGAGTCTTGGCGCCTCCCTCTCCCCTGCAACACCTCTCCCTCTCGTAGTAGAACGGCGAAGCCCTGCTGCGGTGACCCCTGCATCCACCACCACGCCGTCGTGCTGCTGGATCTTCATCAACCTCTCCTTCCCCCTTGCTGGATCAAGAAGGAGGAGACGTCATGCTGACCGTACGTGTGTTGAACGCGGAGGTGCCGTCCGTTTGGCGCTAGGATCTCCGGTGATTTGGATCACGTCGAGTACGACTTCCTCATCCCCGTTCTTTGAACGCTTCCGCGCGTGATCTACAAAGGTATGTAGATGCAATCCGATCACTCGTTGCTAGATGAACTCATAGATGGATCTTGGTGAAACCGTAGGAAAAATTTTGTTTTCTGCAACATTCCCCAACAGCGGAGGCGCTCATTCCCTCGGTTGGAATAGGTAGCGATGGAGGCCCGCTTTCGCCCTCTTTATTCCCCCCTTCATCTTCCTTTGAGGGCACCGGACAAGGTGCTGGCTCAAGCATCTTTTCCAGCACCGGATTGTCCAAGCCTTCAGGAAGGGGGGCCGAACACCGGATCATCTTTGCCTTTGTTATCCAGTCCTGGTCAAAGAGTGATTCTTCAGAATGATGGCATGATAAATAAAAGGACGGTGTGTTCAACCATGGGATTACTTACTTGGGCAGCGGTGCGGTTGCTACTCAGGCCCACGTCCTTGGTAGTGTTCGGACACTCTATTTGGGGTCCGAAGAACGATTTGTACATCTCCTCGTGCGTCATGCCGAGGAAATTCTGAATAGTGCACGGTCCTTCTTGGTTGAATTCCCACATGCGGAGGGGCCGTCATTTGCAAGGCTGGACTCGACGAACCAGCATGACTTGCATTACCATTACCAGACTGAAATCTCCCTCGAAGAGATCTCGAATACGGCTCTGCAGTATTGGCACGTCCTTAGCTGGACCCTAGCTCAGTCCCCTCCTGATCCATGACATCAGTTGTGGTGGAGGGCCCCAGCGAAAGGCGGGGACAGCTACCCACTTGGCACTTCGGGGAGCTGTGACGTAAAACCACTCCCGTTGCCACAATCCGGACACCTCTGGAAAGGAACCCTTTGGCCATGGAGCATCAGAAATTTTTCTTATTAAAGCACCTCCGCACGCTGCGTGCTATCCCTCGACCATCTTCGGCTTCACATCGAAGGTCTTGAGACGCAAGCCAAAGTGAGGGGTAATGCGGAGGAAGGCCTCACAAACAACAATAAATGACGAGATGTGAAGAAGGGAGTCCGGGGCCAGATCGTGAAAATCTAGCCCGTAATAGAACATAAGACCCCTGACAAAGGGATCCAGAGTGAGGCCTAGTCCTCGGAGGAAGCGGGAGACGAACACAACACTCTCGTTGGGTTCGGGAGTAGGGACGACCTGCCCTCGGGGGGGTGGCCTATGCGAAATTTCGGCGGTCAGATATCTGGCCTCCCTCAACTTCTTGATGTCCTCCTCCGTGACGGAGGAAGACATCCACCGGCCTTGAAGGCTGGATCCGGACATGATTGAAGGTCCGAAGCACCTGACCTTGGCTTTGGGTGTTAGAACTCGACGCGGGGGAGGGATTCGATTGAGCACTGGAGGGAAAAAAGTAACAGCCTTGTCCCTTTATAAAGAGGGTGAATATCAAGCGTCCTCCTCGTGGCCGTTTGGGACTTGCCTAAAACCTAGGAGTCCTAGGCACGGTTGGGTTACCCACATCCGTATTGATGAGAATCCCATAATAAGGGGAACATGATCTCTGCTTTGACAAGACGTGTCAAGAAACCGCCTCGCGTTATGTGCGGGACTGGTTAAACAAAACCAGTTCAAATAATTACCGGGCCGTGGCATGATGTCATGCTGCCAAAACGTGTCAGCAGATTATATTTGTGGAAATATTATTCTCTCTATGGTGGTATGTGGAACTTATTTTGTAGGGTCCGACACTATCATTGTATTCAATCTCTTATGTGATGTATTCGGAGGAGGAACCCGCCTTGCAATGCCGAAGACAACACTGCACGCCGGAGTCAACGTCATTGAAGCCTGGTTCAGGGGCTACTGAGGGAGTCTTGGATTAGGGGGTCTCCGGACAGCCGGACTATATCCTTTGGCCGGACTGTTGGACTATGAATATACGAGATTGAAGACTTCCTCCCGTGTCCGGATGGGACTCTACTTGGCATGGAAGGCAAGCTAGGCAATACGGATATGTATATCTCCTCCTTTGTAACCGACCTTGTGTAACCCTAGCCCCTTCCGGTGTCTATATAAACCAGAGCGTTTTAGTCCGTAGGACAACATACAATCATACCATAGGCTAGCTTCTAGGGTTTAGCCTCTCCGATCTTGTGGTAGATCAATTCTTGTACTACTCATATTATCAAGTACAATCAAGCAGGACGTAGGGTTTTACCTCCATCAAGAGGGCCCGAACCTGGGTAAAACATCGTGTACCCTGCCTCCTGTTACCATCCGCCTTAGACGCACAGTTCGGGACCCCCTACCCGAGATCCGCCGGTTTTGACACCGGCATCCATCTTCAGTGCCTTCATGGGCTTTGTCATGGTAGACCGCCGTGGCTTAACCCGGCCCCTCCTGGATGGGTTAACCCAATAGTTATATCCCTAATAGTGCCCAAACACCCAAGAGTACTAAGATTCTCAACTTTTCACTTCCATGTATCACCATGGAGAACTCAAACCGATGCAACTAATGCAATGACAAGAACACACGAAGTGATCAAGTCCCTCACTCCCAAATCCCACCAAAGAAACAAAAGTTATGGAGGAATATGAGAGGAAGAACAAGGAGAGCACCAAGAACTCCAAGATCTGGATCCAAGGGGTTCCCCTCACATAAAGGAGAAAGTGATTGGTGGAAACATAGATCTGGATCTCCTCTCTCTTTTCCCTTAAGAACTAGCAAGAATCATTGGAGGGATTGATAGATAGCAAGCTTGAAGAAGGTCAACAATGGGGGGGGGGCAAACATGAGCTCAAAGGATTAGGTCCATTAGGGAAGAAGACCCCCTTTTATAGGTGAGGACAACTCCAACCGTTATATATGTGCTCAGACAACACTCAAGCGGTATTGCCGTTCCAAGGAGCGGTAGTACCGCTTAGGCGGTAGTTCCAGATTTAGTACTCAGCAGATCACAGAACAGAGGCCAGTAGTACCGCCAGAGCGGCACTACCGCCCAACATCCGCTCTACTACCGCTCAGGCAAAATGGGCAACCATAAACCAGCATAGAAGGTATTTCCTAAGTGGTACTAGACGTGGTAGTAGAATGCAGAAGTACCTCTTAAGTGGTACTACCAGGCTACTACCGCTAAAAGAAAAAAGCAACAAAAATAAGAACAGAAAGGATTTCCCAAGCGGTAGAAGCAACTATAGTCCATAGCGGAAGTACCGCCTAAGCGGTACTACTGTGGTACCGAGCGGTACTACCGCCTGAGCACAGAAAAACTGTCCTAAGACTTAAACTGCCATAACTTCTACATACATGCTCCGAAATGAGCAAACTCAAGCTTATAGTAAGAAGTGGTGGTAGAATAATGCCTAATGATATATAGGTGTGAAACCTCTATGAATGAAGAACCAGCAAAAACTTCAACATCAAAAACATCATAGAAGATGCAAATGAACTCCGTTTTTGATGAACTCGAGCTTGTCATGAAGATGGCCATAAGCTCTAAAACCCACATAGAGAACACCAACTAAGAACCAAGAGAGATGATGCAAGGATGCAATGGATTGAGCTCTCTATGAACGATACGATCAAGCTAATCACTTGAGAGACCCCCTTGATAGTACGGCAATCGATCATATAACCCGGTCTCCCAACTACCACCATGAGACCGGTAAAATAGAAAGCCTATCAAGGGCAAACCTTTGCCTTGCACATAGTCCACTTGAGCTAGATGATGACGTTCTTGACTTCCTCAAGTTAGACCACCTTTCTTGATTGCGCTGGTTCGATGAAGAGTGGTAGATTACTCCCCCATAATCCACTATGGGTGAGCCACTCTTTGGCACATATTCAAAAGTCCATTGTCATGTCAATGGACCGCAAGATTCAAGCATGATCTCTTCGTGATGCTCCACTTGAACTTGCACACCGCAATCTTGATGACGATCACCACTTGATGTTATCCTCCATGGGTTGTATGAGATCTTCCTCTCGACACAAGCCCATGGAAACATACCTGACCCCACATAGAACTCTCTCATAGACCATGGGATAGTACACAAAGCGTAATGGAAACAATACTTACCATACCATGGGATCACTTGATAACTCTCGGTACATCTTGTACGCTTTGTGTGATGATCGACTTGATTCTTTGACTTAGTATTGATCAACCTTGTATCATGTCTTCTCTATGACCAATCTTTACATAATTCCTTGAATAGCACCTTGGTCATCACATAATCTCCTTGAAACCAACAAATGGACTTCAAGAAATGCTTATACACAAACCCTTCAAATATAGCTCACGGCAACCATTAGTCCATCAGTATTTTCATCAATTACCAATACCAAACATGGGGGCGCCATGCTCTTTCAAACAGTATTTTACTTTAATTCACCATTCAGACAAAATTTGCAAGTGTTAGATGATTCATAATCGGATGACTTCAAAATTCATCACTATGGATTTTATCCATGCGGGTTTCTTCAAAGTGACTAAATGCAATGCTACACATACATCCTACTCAGTTTATAGATGTTCAATTTTATTATTAATATTCATCACATAAATCCTATTCATCATAGGAGTATTTCCTTTTAGTTATTCATAACAATGAATAAATAATTATTTTTATGAACAACCCCTTTTGCAATAAGCATTATGCAATAGGCTAGAGTATACAAAACTCTAAAATGAATTATGAAAATAAACATAGAGGTAATACATTGATGGGAAGTACGGAAACTTTAACAAAGTTTCCATCACTTAGCTTAACCTCATTATTTGTTGGTCATTTAGGTCGTAGTAGTTCTTACATCGATTCGCAACAACATGCAATCGAGTCAGTATCGCTATGATCCACTTTTTGACCACAATCCCGAAGAATTAGTGATCAACAATTTAATCACAATTCCCAAGAATTACACTTACTTGGCTAACTTTCTCTACATCTTATAACTTTTATGACTTTCATACCTGAGATGGACATTCCAGTCTTCTTTCTTTTTCCCTTTCACTTCTCGTAGTTTTACTTCCAATATTTCTCCTACTCATAGAAGAAGCATCCAAGTTTAAGAGTGGCGTGAGCCCCAAAATTCCCTAGGCATGTAAGTCTCATTACATCCTTCAGATTTGTTCTTTCTCTTTAAGTTCTCACCATCAACTCATGATTGGCGTTCATCTGGATCCTATGCATTTCAGTCTTAAACATAGTTGAACGCTTCACTAGAACTTGCAAGCAAACACTTCTTTAGATATCACATATCTTTTAGCCTTTGTTTGTTTCTTAAAAACAATTTTCATTTCCAAGAATATCATATGGCTATCCCAGACGTTTTGAAGTTCGGGTTTCTTGGAAGCAAGTAGACTATGATAGGATTCTAGCTTTTTGGATCGAATGACATCAGTCTCATCATCCACAACATCCGAGAGGGAGTATTGTAAGCATGCAACAAAAATCCTTCTCGGCATTCTAGAGGATGATCCTCTCATTATGTTTACCAATCATAAAGATTCAAGCAGATAATAAAAACAACTAATCAATTTCAACGGTAATGGTGGAACCGCGAGCCATTACTCTACAATTATAATGCAAACTACACATAGACAATATTCATAATCAATTGAACTAGTGTTTAAACTTAATTAATTCATAATTGTGCTCCCACTCAAACTAATATCTCTCATAATTTGATTTTAAGTGATTCAATACGCATATCTAATTCACTGCAATTGATGTGACATCACTGTGACGTGAAATTCAATCGGTAGGCCAACTTGTTGATCACATCTCCATGTGACTCTTGTTCATCTTTTGATGCTTCGTGCTCCGAGCTCAGGACTATCCTACTAGAAATTCAAGACAATCAAGTGTTCCTGCCGTGAGGTCTAACCTTCACCCGCCTTACACCTCATGATTCGTTCGTACTCATGTGGACATGACATACCCCGAAAAGCTACGTGTTATAGACGGTTGCTACACTCGGAAGAGCACTAACAACTTGATATTTTTATACGAGAGATCACCCTAATAAAAACGACTAGTGTGCAATCAATAGGGTACAAACAAAAAGGGATAAACATCTCAGGAAATTCATAATATCATGATATACTATAGCCCTGGGCGTCGGAGAAGTCCTCTTCATCTTTGCGAAATTTTAGCCAAAAGCATTGCCATGGCAACAGTTTTAACAAAAACAAGTTTCAGTAAAAACTGCTTGCCTTGGCAACCTGAAAATGCTAGCATCAAAGCAATTTCAAAAATCACTATCATGATAGCAGTTTTAATAAAGACATATTTATTTAAAACCGATTATCGTGGCAACTTGAAAACGGTGTCATAGCAGCAATTTCGAAAATTACTGTCATGGCAACAATTTCTTCAGCTTTTCTTCTCCACCGTCTTGTACGACCTCCTTGCACCAGGGTCCTCCCTTGAAAGCTTTGCACTGCCATGTGTAATCTCACCGCTATCTCTATAGCTACTCTATTACATCAAAGTTGACACGCAGGTTATTAAAGTGATAATCATGTGGCTCCAACCATCATGTCGTACTATGATGCGTAGGTCGCTTAAACATTACAACATATGACCATCTCATACACAAACTCATTACCATGATGAAGGCTATACCACATCACATGCAACCTGTAAAACCAAGTTAGACGTCCTCTAATCGGTTTAGCAAAATTTTAATTTATGTGGCTTCTAGGGTTTTGGAGAACACTAGCTACCTGTGTCCACCATTAATTATGATCATTGTTGTTGATAGATTAACTTTGCAAGGTGTGTGAGGGAAGAGACCAAATTAAAAATCTCTAGCCCCACACTAAACTTTGTCAATACGTATGACCCCCATGAAGATCAAACATCACCATGCCCTCTCATGTTTGTGACGGTTCACTATTCTTGAGTATGATGTATCCCAAAGAACTGTTAGCACATCGTTGAAAGCCAGAGTCAATCGAATGTTAGAACTTCGTAGAAAGCTATATCATGCCGCAAATGAACTAAACTGAAGCAACACTCATGGGAAGCAAACAAGAATGTCAAGTAAAAGATCTTATCTTCTACTTGCATAATTTTATCAAGCTCTAGAAGTCATATAGTTCTTAATTCTTGTTACCAATACATCAAATTCATTAATAAAAACTTTGTGCAATACCCTCACAATCACATGTGATCTAGCTCGAAACTTGTCTCTACTCGTAGAACTGCTCTGATCCTACTGTTGAGAACGTAGAAGAAAACAAATAATTGTCCTAAGATCATGGTCCAGGAACACTATGAAGATGCATTAGATGTTTAGATCAGATCGTTACCTACTTCGAGTTGCAGCGGAAGAAGAGTTGGTGTAGATCATTGATGAAGTCCCTCAAGCTATTCATGAATGATCCCTCGAGCCGAAGACCGAAAGCGCGACCTCTCTACAGATTGCAAGCCTACAGACTTCACGATCCAGCAGCACTTCGCCGTCCAGAGCTAGAGAGAGAACCACATAGGGCTTCCCTATTATGAGGATTAGAGAGATCTAGGTCTAGCTCTAATTATATCAACTCTGAATTAGAACTATAGAACTAGAGGCTCCACAAACATGTGTGTCTCAAGGGGAAAAAATCTCTAGTATATATATATATATATATATATGTGTGTGTGTGTGTGTGTGTGTGTGTGTGTGTGTGTGTGTGTGTGTGTGTGTGTGTGTGTGTGTGTGTGTTTGTGTGTTGGGAGAGGGGAGGGGGCCACACAAGGAGGGAAGGACTCCCTCCTTGGCGCGCCGGCTTGTGGGGAGGAGGAGTCCTTCCCCTCTCCAATTCAGCCCCTCTAGCTTGTCATACAAGCTAGGGGGCGCCCCCAAGTGTTATTGGGACCTAGGGCCCAAGAACTCTCAATCACTTGACCATTTAGTATTTTATTTGGTCAATTAATATTTAATTAAAAGCCTCCTAATCAATATTAAAATCTTTTATTATTAATTTAACATCTCCAGAAATATTTTCCACCTATATAGAAATTCCCGGTATTACCGGTAAACCCCGAAACGTTTCCAGTTTCTCTGGAAACTATGTCCAACATTCGCGAAACTATTTCTTGAATATTTTATCATAACTCTTACTCCACTAACACTCAAAAAATCATGATTCCCTTAAGCTTGTGACCCTATAGGTTCAGTAAAACATAGACATGAACAAAACTCTCTTTCGCTCAATGACCAATAGCAGAACTGTGGACATCCATATTGATCCCTATGAATACACGAATGGTATACGAGTGAACCTTTGGTTATCATGTGTTATTCCCTCTGCTTCATGATACTTTACAAAACCCGAGATGAGATATATCGATATCCTCTTGAGTCATTCTCATGCTCACTATACCGGTTCCCTCATTGTCGGTTTGTTCTTCTTTCTCGTTGACATGTTCCGGCATCCCTGTGACCAAGTCACTTGTGTCTGGCTAGACGATGATGATTGTCATCACGCCGAGAGGGCCCTAAGAATATCTCTTCATCATTGGAGGAGGAAATCCCACTCTTGAGCTATCTAGCCCCTTGTCAAACTTTCGGATGAACGTGTAAGTTGTTGTTGTTATGATCAACGTGTTACGGATGACGTTTGAGCAACCCCAAAGTCCATCGTCCGGTAAGAAGTGACTATGATACTCTCATGGTCTAAGGAACTAAATCATACATTAACTCTCCATCTTAACAATAGCCTTGTGATGATAGTATCTCAAAGTATAACAAACAAGTTGGGTCAATTCAATATGATTGTTCTTCTAAAGGTATACTCTCATTGTTGTTTTGAGACTATCGTTACACTTAACAATATCCCAAGATCCGAAAAAACATGATCAACCTACAACACTTGAGCTAGTCCTAGATGCGAGGCTAGGAATCCGATTTTACTGTTTATCATTTCACATGTGCTTATGAGTTTTCCATTGAATCGCATATTTCAGGATCATAGCAATTATAGCATAGAATATAGAATCTTAATTATAAACATGGAAATAAATAATACAACATTATTGCCTCTAGAGCATATTTCCAACAATTTTTGCAAGTCCAACAGCTGGGGCGATCCATCGCCACTAGTGCACATTGGACGCCACTAGGGTTCCAGTGATTTTCTTCGGCCTACACTCCTCAAGCTCCTTAATAAAGTTCTTAAGAAAATACTGCGTGGACTGATGGGACTGAAATATCTTCTCATGAAGCGCCTTCCTACGTTAGTGCCAAATTGCCTAGAGAGTTACAAGAACCTTGGTGAAATCATCATGTGGCAGAGCTTCCATTAGCGCAAATATCCAACGTTACGCAGCAGGCTCTCGGTTATTCTGAAGCACATGTACCAGGTCCGGTTCCTCGAGAGCCCAAACGTAGTGTGCCATATTGTAATGTAGAAGTGAATGGATCCATGAATCATCAGAGCCACATATACCGCAACACGTCGTTGTTGTCATGTGTCGTTGGTCTATGCCATTGGAAGAGACTTCTAGGCCAACCTCCATAGAAGATCTTAATCTTCGATGGCACGTCTACCTTCCACATCTAAGTCCATGCCTTAGTTTCACCTTGAATCCGGGCGGCCTTCCAACCAAGCTTCACGACGGATTTTTGTGGCCACTAGCATACGATATGTTGAACGGACTATGGAGGTCCCATTTTTCTCGTGTTTCCAAGATCAGAAATCCTCTACATGCTTCGTGCACAATGATATTGAAATAATTACTTCAGCTGTTGGCAGGAAGATTTTAGATATTCAGATTCGTGCTATTTCTCTCATGAGCAAACCTTGGCCTGTTGTAGCCCATGTAAAGAGTTGAGTAGTAATGGGTATGAGCAGGCTGTCCCAAAATGCAAGAAAATCCTAGGTTGGCCCAGTTGGAGTTGTTTACCTATTTTTCAGCAAGTATTCTTACTTTTCAGCAATATATTCACGAATACAACAGATGGGTAGGCTCACCATAGTTTTGAAAAAAAAAATCAGCCCGGGCACGTGCCCAGGGTGCCCGGACGTTAAAATCATCCATGTGTGTCATACATGACAATAAATGAGATCACTATAATACTACACACTATAGAGGTAGTATCATGGAAAATACATAGAAGCTCTCGGGTGCCACACGCCCCTCTATATTCAAAAATAATTTAGTAATTCAAAGAAAGTTTATGGAATCAAACATAACTAAGTATTGCACTCATATAAAAAGATTAAACATGGAATACATTTCATTGTTTCCGGGTCAAAGATTTGCACCCAAAAAAAAGAGGCTAGATACAATCAGGGAATGACTTTCATTGTATCCGGGGTCAAGGTACTATTCATGCTATATTGTCATCGTAAATCTTTTTTTCCTTGAAGTCAACGGGAATTATTCACTAACAAACTTTTTATACGAGTACAATGGTCATATTTGATTCCAAAAAGTTCCAAGATTTTGAATAAAGGGGGCGGAGCACCCGAGTGCTCCTAATCCGCTTCCTAGTATCATATACTTGTAGCATATGCATGGTATTAGTATATGATACTTTAAATTGTGACCCTCCGCAGAGTGCTCTGCTTTCAGCAATGTTTCTTATTTCTTTCCATGCAAGATAAGACAGTTGGGTGAAGTCAGACTCATACTGCTGTCCTCTTAATGAGAAGAAATGGTTCGTTTTTCAGAAAATCAGAAGGGTTAGCTGAAACAGTACCAATGTTGACATGCCGGAGCTGGACAATTCAACTGTTTTGTACTGTAGAACTCTACCGTCTCAGAAATCAAGGGAGACACTGCAAGTCATAACTCAATACATACCCTGAATTTCGGTTGTCAGAACTCAGAACAGAAATGGAGCAAATTGGCCGACCTTGGAGTTCTTGGCCGGCTTAGACCTGACTCTGGATACTCGAGATATCTGCCACGCTCTTCTTTTCTTTCCAGCCTCTCCCATTGACTCTTCGTTTTGGTTTCAATTTTTTAAGCTTCGTTGTAAGACCCGCGTGCATCGTCGTGATCTAGCCTGTAATTCATGTCAAGTCAGTGCCGTTGGCCATGCTCCACGCGCCAGGCAACTTGCCCTGCAAAGTTGCAGTTGCAAGCATTGATGCTTCCATGTCAAAGCTGCGTGTCCCTCGCCAATAATCCCTTGCTGCAAATTATCTCAATCCAATACGTACAGTACCAGTACTGTTTTTGCAGGTACGCGTATTGCTATCCGGACATGAGCCACGTGCCCACACATGTGAATTTTTCGAACCTTCTGAAGCTCCCGGGTAAATGCCGCTTCAACCGATGGTCAGTTAACCTGTGTCCTGGAGCAACTGCTTCCATGGCTGCTTGGAGAGACATGAGGAATCGTTCGAGGATTTGGACGGATCTCGTGGCGGTTGATTCTCGAGAGAATGAGGAGATCTGGTTTGATGGAATGTTTTGGCCATCCAGATCATGCCCATCGTGTCCATCAAGGCCTCTTGTCCCCCGTCCTAGCTTGCTACAGTGAGAACGAGGTCCACTCGGTTACAATGGGAGAGGTCGCTGAGGACCGTGATACTTCCATGCTTTACCTGTTCCAATCGCTCTGAAGAGAGAGCAATATTTCCAGTCACTTCAGCGCCTGACACAGATGCGCTTGCGTAGTACTGTTTGCAATGAATCACCATAACTGCAAGACATTTCTCTCCCGCGCCCTACCTCCGTCCTCCCCCCCTTTTCACCTTCCTCGAAAAGCAGCGCATTCATTCCGTCGCGTTTGCTGGCCTGCGCGACGTTCTTCGGCACACGATCGGTACACATTTGAAGCTATAGCTACTGGCATGCGTGTGTGCCGCGCAACGCGAAGTGTGTGCTTGGGCCGAGCAAGGAGAGGAGAAGCGGCATGCGGATCGCCGGCCTTTCCGCGGCACCCGATCCCAACGGGCGCGGCGTATCCGAACCGGCACTCGGCGCGTCGCGCTGGCCGCGCAGGGGGGCATCGGCCCGGCCACCAACCCGCCATCAAGCCGCACGTCGTGGTCTCCGGGGATGTGGGGGCCGGCGCGGCGCAAGGAACCACCACCCGATTCGGGGCGAGCGTCGACGTGTCGCCTGTAGCGCCTCGCGAGTCCACCGCGTCTGCCCCGGTCTATGATCTGTCGCCGCGCGAGTGCGCATCTTTCCCATCCGCAACTGCATTTTCCTTCCACATTGATTTCTCCTTTGCCATTAGCCAGTGGTGCGATTTTAGTAGTACTGCTCCACGGCCCACGCCGGTGTCAGGTCAAGTGAAAAGCCCTTTTTGTACTACGAAGTACAGTTTGGTTTAGCCCACCACAGCTTCAGTTGGGCACTTGTGTTGTGTGGGTACAAAAGTGAAAGTATTCTATAGATGGTTTTCCAGCGAAAATTGCCTTTGGAGCTCGGCCTCCATGGAGGCCTCTAAATTCAAATTTTAAATTTCATTGAAATTCATATCTTTACTTTTCAAAAAATTCTGAAAAAAATTACAGATACACATGAAGGCATAACACACATGTGTGTAAATTTTCAGAGCAAAATACGTTGAAATGAGTGCTGTGTAAAAAAGATAAATCTGGGGTTTTTTAACACATGATACTATTCATCCTTCTAGGTCATGAATTTGTCTTTTTTGTACAGGTCGCATTTTGATGTATTTCATCTTGAAATTTTACACACATACACATAACATCCTTGTTTTATTGCACAGTTTTTTTCAGATTTTTTTGAAACCAATTTTTTTGAATTTTGACTTTTTCGAAATAAAGGCCTCCATATAGGCCGAGAGCCAAACGTCCATTCTCGTTTTCCAGGATGGACCAAACAGCAAAGAAATGTGCACATGCCTGTTTAGACGTCTCTTTAGGGGAAATACGGAACCGCTCATGAAAGCTAGATAGCTACCTTGATTAACACTAATGAAGGTCAGCTGTTGTTGGTTTAAAGAGGACCGCAATCAGTTATAGGGAAGGTAGTAGTACTACGAGCACTGCAACTGCAGTACTGTGGCGTCTTTATGCTACTGTTTCTGTAACTGATTGCAAGGTTAAGTACTTACATGGTACCATTATTAAGCAGGAAACGTAATAACAAGGAGTGATCCAAACTGAAGAGAGAATAAGTACATATGCTAACCATAAAATAATGAGTACATGTACTAT
This sequence comes from Triticum dicoccoides, assembly GCF_002162155.2. Lineage (NCBI taxonomy): Eukaryota > Viridiplantae > Streptophyta > Magnoliopsida > Poales > Poaceae > Triticum > Triticum dicoccoides. The sequence goes on along the minus strand of NC_041390.1, from coordinate 501,823,036 downwards.
CCACCAAATACCACTCTTATTTTACTTTTTATTTGAAAGAGTGGGATGACTCTCCCATTTTATATATTACTGGAAACCACGGTATGGCTAATGGCTCTGAGACAATACATCACGAGTCATCACTACATCGTGGCAACTTCGGCATTGCCACCGCACACCACCTCCACGATGTCGCCGCACAACGGAGGATCGATGCTGTCTGCCGCCACCGACAGTATTCATGCCTCAGTCACCCAAAATCAGGGCTTCAGGGAGGAAGCGGTGGCTGCACCACAAACCTCCCATCTACCGCAGTTCCCTAAAGACAAGATCATTTCAAAAGTGATGCCCCCAAGAGGGTACACGCCACAAGTGGGTCATAGCCCGGCCTGAGGAGTCCCAGATCTGAGGTTTTCCTCCGGAGCTTTGATCGTCCGGGGAGAGAACAACACCTCTACAAAGCCTTCGGGAAGGTTAGAACAACCATAGACGTTGCCCCCGGTCGTCTCGCACCACCCATTGGGTTCAGCTGTCCCACCCTGTCTTTCGCCACCGCGCCACCATGTGCGAGCAGCTGCTACTGCATAGGGAGCAACACGGCAAGAGCTCATATCGGCCAGCACACCCGTAAGAAACCACAGGCTGCCACACACCAGCATATCCTGGTTGATGCCCCTGAGTAGCCGCCGGCGGACCAACGAGCAACCATCGCGCCACGCGAGCAAGTGAAGCATCCCGCCGCCACCTTCCTAGAGTCGGCGCGAGCTTCATCAGTCGTTCCTCTAGTAGCGGCGAGAGAAGGGGGAGGGGAGGGGATGGCGGCGACGACGGTCGAGGTGCCCGTCCGAGGCTCCTCCTGGAGACGACGCGGACGTCCGGTCCAATTTTTAGGGGGTTCGGTTCTTGTTCTCAAAACATGCCTAGCTAATTTACGATCCCATCCCAAATACCTTGCTTTCTCTTGAAAGAGGATTCCCGCTTTATAGATAAAACGACATGGCCAAACGATGCAAGTTGTTGAGGAAATCCTCATACAGGTTGATCAAAGGAAGACTAGATTACATACAACCAACAACATCAACAAGGTACATAGGTGCGTTGCTGGATGCCACCCACGTGTCGTAGAGGAAAAGCGCAGGAGTGGTCCAACCATCACTAGAAGAACATAAGAACTAACACCCAATGAACTCGTGTCTCATGGGAGAAACCATCGGACTATACCTCAAAGTTTCCATTGAATTGGTGTGGGAGAAATCCATGTGCCCTCCCAGTTCGGATCAAGGAGCATCGCCCTGCCGGCAAACATAAGGGGCCTGGAGAATATACGATGCGGTCACGTGTAAATGAGAAGAGACCAACAAGGGCGCCCAACGCTAGTACCGAGGGGACTTCAAGCGATTATCCAAGCCATCCCAAAAAATGTCGCCACGACCAACGAAGCCACACCCATCGACGACACCCCCAGAAGGGATACGACGAAATTTTGCCATCGTAACTTACTTCACTATGTTCTCGAGTTGTGCTACATAATTTTGTGAGAATCTTTGATGTTGTGCTATGTCACCTTGTGAGGACCTTCGATTGAGAATTGATGTGTTGTGCGCTTGTTCTTATTTAATATTGTCTAAAGTGCTAATCTTAGAATCGGTGTGTGTTTTACTGTTTGCACTAAGGCATTACATATCAATATGGTTTTTAAAATCAAGATCAATTCAGGATTGTCTGACTTGGGCCTTTGAGTATATCCATCAATTTCAAGCCCCTATATTTTCTCAATCAAACCCTGACTACCCAGTGATACAATATGCATATAAAACATCTCTTTTGGGACTGTACTTTTGCTCAGGACTACTGGAACAATATTATTCCAAACAAGGAAAGGGGATATCAATATTTGATGACATCCTCCTGACATAATGTTAGCTTCCCCTAAACTTCCTTTGGATATAGTTATCCAAGGATGTTGAAATATTTGGTTGCAAAGAAATGGAAAGCTCTTCAGAAGGGAAGTGACAAGTATCATTTGGTGGAAATACAGACTCAAATCTGATTTGTCACTGCTGGAACATAGGATCAAGCCCAAATACTTAAGTAGTTTAAGATAGTGGATTAACTCTCATCTATTTTAACACCATCGAGAGTCAACCCTATTGTATCTCGTTATTTTACGTAGCCGCTCCTCCCCAAACAAACCTAGGGTTCCTCTGCCTCCTGCTGGCGTCGGCGCTGGTCCACCTCATCTCAGGTGGCCTCAGGGCCATGGCGGCATAGTAGATCCCGGCCCCTACTGACGGGAGGGATTTGTTTTTAGATGTTTCTTTGATTTTTTTAGGGTTTGTGTCCTCCTTACGAAGACGAGACAGTGGCGGCTCCCTGAAGATGGAATGTGGTTCTCCCCGCCTAGACAGCATTTCAGTGGTGCGTCTAGCATCGTCGGTGGATGTGTGGAGGTGTGTCTCTGGTGGATCTGTACTTGGTGGATTTTCTTGGATCTGGTCATGGTTCGTCTACGTTCGTGTGTCTTCAGGTTGGAACTTTCCGATCTACGCTACTCTTAAATGACGGTAGTAGTTGTTCTGGTGCACTGATCTTATAGGACCTTAGCATGACGGGTTCCCGACTGTCTACGACAACAAGATTTTCCCAGCTCCAGTGAAGGAGGGGTGATGACGGCGGCGCGTCTTCGGCTTGCTTCAGTGCTTGTAGTCGTCGCTAGGTGATACGTCTCCATCGTATCTACTTTTCTAAACTTTGTTGCCCTTGTTTTGGACTCTAATTTGCATTATTTGAAAGGAACTAACCTAGAATGACGTTGTTTTCAGCAAAATTGCCATGGTGTTATTTTTGTGTAGAAATAAAAGTTCTCGGATTGACCTAAAAATTTACGGAGAATATTTTGGAATGTATAAAAAATATTGGCGAAAGAATCAACCATAGGGGGTCCACCCATTGGCCACAAGCCTGGGGGGCCCACCTGGGGCGCGCCTAGGTGGCTTGTGGACCCCCTAGACCTCCTCCGACCCTAATTTCAACGCTATATATTCACATCCGTGGAGAAAAAAATCAGAGAGAAGGATTCATCACGTTTTACGATACGAAGCCGCCGCCGCCTTTTGTTTTTCATCGGGAGGGCTGATCTGGAGTCTGTTCGGGGCTCTGGAGAGGGGGATTCGTCGCCATTATCATCACCAACCATTATCCATCACCAATTTCAAGATGCTCACCACTGGGAGTGAGTAATCCCATCGTAGCCTTGCTGGACGGTGATGGGTTGTATGAGATTTATCATCTAATTAAGTTAGTTTTGTTAGGGTTTGATCCCTAGTATCCACTATGTTCTGAGATTGATGTTGCTATAACTTTGCTATGATTAATGCTTGTCACTTAGGGCCTGAGTTGTTGGGGAACGTAGTAATTTCAAAAATTTCCTACGCACACGCAGGATCATGGTGATGCACAGCAACGAGAGGGGAGAGTGTTGTCCACGTACTCTTCATAGACCGTAAGCGGAAGCGTTATGAAAACACGGTTGATGTAGTCGTACGTCTTCACAATCGACCGATCCTAGCACCGAAAGTATAGCACCTCCACGATCTGCACACGTTCAGCTCGGTCACGTCCCACGAACTCACGATCCAGCAGAGTGTCGAGGGAGAGCTTCGTCAGCACGACGGCGTGATGACGGTAATGATAAAGCTACATGTGCAGGGCTTCGCCTAAGCACTACGACGATATAACCGAGGTAGATTGTGGTGGAGGGGGGCACCGCACACGGCTAAAAGATCAATGATCAACTTGTGTGTCTATGGGGTGCCCCCTAGCCACGTATATAAAGGATGGAGGGAGGAGGAGGCCGGCCCTCATAGGGCGTGCCCAAAGTGTGGAGTCCTACTAGGACTCCCTAGTCCTAATAGGATTCCACCTCCCACATGAAATAGGAAAAAGGGAAGGGAGAAGGAGAAGGAAGGAAGGGGGCACCCCCTTTCCCTAGTCCAATTCGGACCAGTCCATGGGGAAGGGGCGCGGCCACCCTTGAGGCCTGTCTCTCCTTTCCCGTATGGCCCATTAAGGCCCAATACGAATTCCCTTAACTCTCCAGTACTCCGAAAAATACCCGAATCACTCGGAACCTTTCCGATGTCCGAATATAGCCTTCCAATATATCGATCTTTACGTCTTGACCATTTTGAGACTCCTCGTCATGTCCCCGATCTCATCCGGGACTCCGAACAAACTTCGGTCATCAAATCACATAACACATAATACAAATCATCACAGAACGTTAAGCATGCGGACCCTACGGGTTCGAGAACTATGTAGACATGACCGAGACTCATCTCCGATCAATAACCAATAGCGGAACCGGGATGCTCATATTGGTTCCTACATATTCTACGAAGATCTTTATCGGTCAAACCACATAACAACATACGTTGTTCCCTTTGTCATCGGTATGTTACTTGCCCGAGATTTGATCGTCGGTATCTCAATACCTAGTTTAATCTCGTTACCGGCAAGTCTCTTTACTCGTTTTGTAATGCATCATCCCGCAACTAACTCATTAGTCACGTTGCTTGCAAGGCTTATAGTGATGTGCATTACCGAGAGGGCCCAGAGATACCTCTCCGACAATCGGAGAGATAAATCCTAATCTCGATCTATGCCAACTCAACAAGTACCATCGGAGACACCTGTAGAGCACCTTTATAATCACCCAGTTATGTTGTGACGTTTGGTAGCACAAAGTGTTTCTCCGGTATCCGGGAGTTGCATAATCTCATAGTCATAGGAACATGTATAAGTCATGAAGAAAGCAATAGCAATATACTAAACGATCAAGTGCTAAGCTAACGGAATGCGTCAAGTAAATCACATCATTCTCTAATGATGTGATCCCGTTAATCAAATGACAACTCATGTCTATGGCTAGGAAACTTAACCATCTTTGATTCAACGAGCTAGTCAAGTAGAGGCATACTAGTGACACTCTGTTTGTCTATGTATCCACACATGTACTAAGTTTCCGGTTAATACAATTCTAGCATGAATAATAAACATTTATCATGAAATAAGGAAATAAATAATAACTTTATTATTGCCTCTAGGGCATATTTCCTTTAGTCTCCCACTTGCACTAGAGTCAATAATCTAGTTCACATCGCCATGTGATTTAACACCAATAGTTCACATCACCATGTGATTAACACCCATAGTTCACATCGCCATGTGACCAACACTCAAAGGGTTTACTAGAGTCAGTAATCTTAGTTCACATCGCCATGTGATTAACACCCAAAGAGTACTAAGGTGTGATCATGTTTTGCTTGTGAGATAAGTTTAGTCAACAGATCTGCCATATTCAGATCCGTATGTATTTTGCCAATTTCTATGTCAACAATGCTCTGCACGGAGCTACTCTAGCTAATTGCTCCCACTTTCAATATGTATCCGAATTGAGACTTAGAGTCATCAAGATCAGTGTCAAAACTTCCATCGACATAACCCTTTACGACGAACCGTTTGTCACCTCGATAATTGAGAAACATATCCTTATTCCACTAAGGATAATTTTGACCGTTGTCCGGTGATCTACTCCTAGATCACTATTGTACTCCCTTGCCAAACTCAGTGTAGGGTATACAATAGATCTGATACACAGCATGGCATACTTTATAGAACCTATGGCTGAGGCATAGGGAATGACTTTCATTCTCTTTCTATCTTCTGCTGTGGTCGGGCTTTGAGTCTTACACAATTTCACACCTTGTAACACAGGCAAGAACTCTTTCTTTGACTGTTACATTTTGAGCTACTTCAAAATCTTGTCAAGGTATGTACTTCAACAAAAAAACTTATCAAGCGTCTTGATCTATCTCAATAGATCTTGATGCTCAATATGTAAGTAGCTTCACCGAGGTCTTTCTTTGAAAAAAATCCTTTCAAACACTCCTTTATGCTTTGCAGAATAATTCTACATTATTTCCGATCAATAATATGTCATTCACATATACTTATCAGAAATGATGTAGTGCTCCCACTCACTTTCTTGTAAATACAGGCTTCACCGCAGGTCTGTATAAAACTATATGCTTTGATCAACTCATCAAAGCGTATATTCCAACTCCGAGATGATTGCACCAGTCCATAGATGGATCATTGGAGCTTGCACATTTTGTTAGCACCTTTAGGATCGAAAAAACCTTCTCGTTGCATCATATACAACTCTTATTTTAAGAAATCCATTAAGGAATGTAGTTTTGACATCCACTTGCCAGACTTCATAAAATGTGGCAATTTGCTAACTTGAGTCGGACAGACTTAAGCATCGCTACGAGTGAGAAAATATCATCGTAGTCAACACCTTGAGCTTTGTCAAAAATATTTTTCGACAAGTCTAGCTTTGTAGATAGTAACACTACTATCAGTGTTCGCCTTCCTCTTGAAGATCCATTTATTTTCTATGGCTTGCCGATCATCGGGCAAGTCAACCAAAGTCCACACTTTGTTCTCATACATGGATCCCATCTCAGATTTCATGGCCTCAAGCCATTTCGCGGAATCTGGGCTCATCATCGCTTCCTCATAGTTTGTAGGTTCGTCATGGTCAAGTAACATGACCTCCAGAACAGGATTATCGTACCACTCTGGTGCGGATCTCACTCTGGTTGACCTACGAGGTCCGGTAGTAACTTGATCTGAAGTTACATGATCATCATCATTAGCTTACTCACTAATTGGTTTAGGAGTCACAGGAACAGATTTCTGTGATGAACTACTTTCCAATAAGGGAGCAGGTACAGTTACCTCATCAAGTTCTACTTTCCTCCCACTCACTTCTTTCAAGAGAAACTCCTTCTCTAGAAAGGATCCATTCATAGCAACGAATGTCTTGCCTTCGGATCTGTGATAGAAGGTGTACCCAACTGTCTCCTTTGGGTATCATATGAAGACACATTTCTCCGATTTGGGTTTGAGCTTATCAGGATGAAACTTTTTCGCATAAGCATCGCAACCTCAAACTTTAAGAGACGACAACTTTGGTTTCTTGCCAAACCACAGTTCATATGGTGTCATCTCAACGGATTTAGATGGTGCCCTATTTAATGTGAATGCAGCTGTCTCTAATGCATAACCCCAAAACGATAGTGGTAAATCGGTAAGAGACATCATAGATTGCACCATATCTAATAAAGTACGGTTACGCAGACACACCATTACGCTGTGGTGTTCCAGGTGGCATGAGTTGCGAAACTATTCTGCATTATTTCAAATGAAGACCAAACTCGTAACTCAAATATTCTCCTCCATGATCAGATCGTAGAAACTTTATTTTCTTGTTACGATGATTTTCCACTTCACTCTGAAATTATTTGAACTTTTCAAATGTTTCAGATTTATGTTTCATCAAGGAGATATACCCATATCTGCTCAAATCATCTGTGAAGGTCATACCTCCCGCGAGCCTCAACACTCATCGGACTGCATACATGAGTATGTATTATTTCCAACAAGTCTGTTGCTCGCTTCATTATTCCGGAGAACAGAGTCTTAGTCATCTTGCCCATGAGGCAAGGTTCGCAAGCATCAACTGATTCATAATCAAGTGATTCCAAAATCCCATCAACATGGATTTTCTTCATGCGCTTTACACCAATATGACCTAAATGGCAGTGCTACAAATAAGTTGCACTATCATTATTAACTTCGCTTCTTTTGGCTTCAATATTATGAATATGTGTATAACTACGATCGAGATTCAATAAACCATTCACCTTGGGTGTATGACCATTGAAGGTTTTATTCATGTAAACAGAACAACAATTATTCTCTGACTTTAAATGAATAACCGTATTGCAATAAACATGATCAAATCATATGCATGCTTAATGCAAACACCAAATAACATTTATTTAGGTTCAACACTAATCCCGAAAGTATAGGGAGTGTGCGATGATGATCATATCAATCTTGGAACCACTTCCAACACACATCGTCACTTTACCCTTAACTAGTCTCTGTTCATTCTGCAACTCCCGTTTCGAGTTACTAATCTTAGCAACTGAACTAGTATCAAATACTGAGGGGTTGCTATAAACACTAGTAAAGTACACATCAATAACATGTATATCAAATATACCTTTTTTCACTTTGCCATCCTTCTTATCCGCCAAATACTTGGGGCAGTTCTGCTTCCAGTGACCAGTCCCTTTGTAGTAGAAGCACTTAGTCTCAGGCTTAGGTCCAGACTTGGGCTTCCTCACTTGAGCAGCAACTTGCTTGCCATTCTTCTTGAAGTTCCCCTTCTTCCCTTTGCCCTTTTCTTGAAACTAGTGGTCTTGTCAACCATCAACACTTGATGCTTTTCTTGATTTCTACCTTCGTCGATTTCAGCGTCACGAAGAGCTTGGGAATCGTTTCCGTTATCCCTTGCATATTATAGTTCATCATGAAGTTCTAGTAACTTGGTGATAGTGACTAGAGAACTCTGTCAATCACTATATTATCAGGAAGATTAACTCCCACTTGATTCAAGTGATGGTAGTACTCAGACATTCTGAGCACATGCTCACTAGCTGAGCTATTCTCCTCCATCTTGTAGGCACAGTGCTTGTCAAAGGTCTCATACCTTTCGACATGGGCATGAGTCTGAAATACTAATTTCAACTCTTGGAACATCTCATATGCTCCATGGCGTTCAAAATGTCTTTGAAGCCCCGATTCTAAGCTGTAAATCATGGTGCACTAAACTATCAAGTAGTCATCATGTCGAGCTTGCCAAACGTTCATAACATCTGCATCTACTCCTGCAATTGGTTTGTCACCTAGCGGTGCATCAAGGACATAATTCTTCTGTGCAGCAATGAGGATAATCCTCAGATCACGGATCCAATCTGCATTATTGCTACTAACATCTTTCAACTTAGTTTTCTCTAGGAACATATCAAAAAATAAAATAGGGGAACTAAACGCGAGCTCTTGATCTACAACATAGATATGCTAATACTACCAGGACTAAGTTCATGATAAATTTAAAGTTCAATTAATCATATTACTTAAGAACTCCCACTTAGATAGACATCCCTCTAATCATCTAAGTGATCATGTGATCCATATCAACTAGACCATGTCTTATCATCACGTGAGATGGAGTAGTTTTCAATGGTGAACATCACTATGTTGATCATATCTACTATATGATTCACGCTCGACCTTTCGGTCTCAGTGTTCCTAGGCCATATCTGCATATGCTAGGCTCGTCAAGTTTAACCCGAGTATTCTGCGTGTGCAAAAGCTGGCTTGCACCCGTTGTATGTGAACGTAGAGCTTATCACACCCGATCATCACGTGGTGTCTCAGCATGAACTGTCGCAATGGTGCATACTCAGGGAGAACACTTATACCTTGAAATTTAGTGAGAGATCATCTTATAATGCTACCGCCGAACTAAGAAAAATAAGATGCATAAAGGATCAACATCACATGCAATCAAAATATGTGACATCATATGGCCATGATCATCTTGCGCCTTTGATCTCCATCTCCAAAGTACCGTCATGATCTCTATCATCACTGGCATGACACCATGATCTCCATCAGATCTCTATCAACGTGTCGTCACATGGTCATCTCGCCAACTATTGCTCTTGCAACTATTGCTATCGCATAGCGATAAAGTAAAGCAATTATTTGGCGCTTGCATCTTATGTAATCAAGAGACAAACATAAGGCTTCTGCTAGTTGCCGATAACTTCAATGAAACATGATCATTCCATACAACAACTTATATCTCATCACGTCTTGACCATATCACATCACAACATGCCCTGCAAAAACAAGTTAGACATCCTCTACTTTGTTGTTGCAAGTTTTACGTGGCTACTACGGGCTGAGCAAGAACCGTTCTTACCTACGCATCAAAACCACAACAATTTTTCGTCAAGTATGTGCTGTTTTAACCTTCAACAAGGACTGGGCGTAGCCACACTCGATTCAACTAAAGTTGGAGAAACTGACACCCGCCAGCCACCTGTGTGCAAAGCACGTCGGTAGAACCAGTCTCACGTAAGTGTACGCGTAATGTCGGTCCGGGCCGCTTCATCCAACAATACCGCCGAATCAAAGTATGACATGTTGGTAAGCAGTATGACTATTATCGCCCACAACTCACTTGTGTTCTACTTGTGCATATAACATCTACGCATAAACCTGGCTCGGATGCTTGTCACTTAGGGCCTAAGTTGTTGGGGAACGTAGTAATTTCAAAATTTTCCTACGCACACGCAAGATCATGGTGATGCACAACAACGAGAGGGGAGAGTGTTGTCCATGTACCCTTCATAGATCGTAAGCAGAAGCGTTATGAAAACATTGTTGATGTAGTCGTACGTCTTCACGATCGACCGATCCTAGCACCGAAAGTACGGCACCTCCACGATCTGCACACATTCGGCTCGGTGACGTCCCACAAACTCACGATCCAGCAGTGTGTCGAGGGAGAGCTTCGTCAGCATGACGGTGTGATGACGGTGATGATAAAGCTACCGACGCAGGGATTTGCCTAAGCACTACGACGATATGACCGAGGTGGATTGTGGTGGAGGGGGGCACCGCACACGGCTAAAAGATCAATGATCAACTTGTGTGTCTATGGGATTCCCCCTGGCCACGTATATAAAGGATGGAGGGAGGAGGAGGCCGGCCCTCATAGGGCGCGCCCAAAGTGTGGAGTCCTACTAGGACTCCCTAGTCCTAGTAGGATTCCACCTCCCACATGGAATAGGAAAAAGGGAAGGGAGAAGGAGAAGGAAGGAAGGGGGAGCCCCCTTTCCCTAGTCCAATTCGGACCAGTCCATGGGGAAGGGGCGCGGCCACCCTTGAGGCCTTTCTCTCCTTTCCTGTATGGCCCATTAAGGCCCAATACGAATTCCCGTAACTCTCCGGTACTCCGAAAAATACCTGAATCACTCGGAACCTTTCCGATGTCCGAATATAGCCTTCCAATATATCAGTCTTTACGTCTCGACCATTTCGAGACTCCTCGTCATGTCCCCGATCTCATTCGGGACTCTGAACAAACTTCGGTCATCAAATCACATAATACATAATACAAATCATCACAGAACGTTAAGCGTGCGGACCCTACGGGTTCGAGAACTATGTAGACATGACCGAGACTCATCTCCGGTCAATAACCAATAGCGGAACCTGGATGCTCATATTGGTTCCTACATATTCTACGAAGATCTTTATCGGTCAAACCACATAACAACATACGTTGTTCCCTTTGTCATCGGTATGTTACTTACCCGAAATTCTATCATCGGTATCTCAATACCTAGTTCAATATCGTTACCGGCAAGTCTCTCTTTACTCGTTCTATAATGCATCATCCCGCAGCTAACTCATTAGTCATGTTGCTTGCAAGGCTTATAGTGATGTGCATTACCGAGAGGGCCCAGAGATACTTCTCCGACAATCAGAGTGACAAATCCTAATCTCTATCTATGCCAACTCAACAAGTACCATCGGAGACACCTATAGAGCACCTTTATAATCACCCAGTTACGTTGTGACGTTTGGTAGCACACAAAGTGTTCCTCCGGTATCCGAGAGTTGCATAATCTCATAGTCATAGGAACATGTATAAGTCATGAAGAAAGCAATAGCAATATACTAAACGATCAAGTGCTAAGCTAACGGAATGGGTCAAGTAAATCACATCATTCTCTAATGATGTGATCCCGTTAATCAAATGACAACTCATGTCTATGGCTAGGAAATTTAACCATCTTTGATTCAACGAGCTAGTCAAGTAGAGGCATACTAGTGACACTCTGTTCGTCTATGTATCCACACATGTACTAAGTTTCCGGTTAATACAATTCTAGCATGAATAATAAACATTTATCATGAAATAAGGAAATAAATAATAACTTTATTATTACCTCTAGGGCATATTTCCTTCACAAGTGCCATGATTTCAGATCTGAACCTATTATGTTTTCATGAATATATATGTGTTCTTGATCCGACCTTGCAAGTTGTAGACACCTAGTACGAGTTATGATCCGCATACCCCAAGGTGACAATAATTGGGATTCTTTCCGGTGATTACCGTAGTTTGAGGAGTTTATGTATTCACTAAGTGTTAATGCTTTGTTCCGGTTCTCTATTAAAAGGAGGCCTTAATATCCCTTAGTTTCCATTAGGACCCCGCTGCCACGAGTGGGTAGGACAAAAGATGTCATGCAAGTTATTTTCCATAAGCACATATGGCTATATACGGAATACATGCCTACATTATATTGATGAATTGGAGCTAGTTCTGTGTCACCCTGGATTATAACTGTTGCATGATGAATGCCATCCGACATAATTATCCATCACTGATTCATTGCCTATGAGCTTTTTACATATTGATCTTTGTTATGTTAATTTTTCGTTGCCACTGTTGCAATTGCTACAAAACTGCTATTATTACTTTTGCCACTCTTACTGTTACTTCCATACTACTTTGCTACTAAGAACTTTGTTGTAGATATTAAGTCTTTCAGGTGTGGTTGAATTGAAAACTCAACTACTAATACTTGAGAATATTCTTTGGCCCCCTTGTGTCGAATCAATAAATTTGGGTTGAATACTCTACCCTCAAAAACTGTTGTGATCCCCTATACTTGTGGGTTATCAAAACATTCTTTCTGGCGCCATTGCCGGGGAGCCTAGCTCTATTCTCTAAGTCACTTGGGATTTATATCTATTGATCACTATGAAGAATATGAAAGATACCAAAACCAAGATCTATCCCTCTGCTATGAGGGGAGGTAAGGAATTGCCATCTAGCTCTGCACTTGATTCACCTTCTGTTTTGAGTAAGCTTGCGACACCACCACCTGCTAGTAATTCTGATATGTCGCAAGTAATTGATGATGATACTTCTGCTATGCATGATGCTTATGATGATACTACTGCTTTGCTTGATAATACTGTGCCACTAGGTGAATTTCTTGATGAACAACTTGCTAGGGTTAGAGAGAATGAAATTACTGAAACCGATGAAATTATTGAAACTGAAGAATATGATTCTCCTCCTAGATATGAATTGTCGGTTATACCTGATTGTTATGTTATGGATGAAGAAACAACTAGAGACTTCTTTGCTTGCAATGATAGAGAGGATCTTAAGAAATTGTTAGCCAAGCTGAAGGAACAAAATTTGAATGCTAGAATGAAATATGATCCTACATTTGCTACTTAACCTATCTTTGTTACTGATAAGAATTATGAATTATCTATCGATCCTAGGTTAAAGGGTGATCCTTGGTTGAATCTGATCCTTTCCATGGTTATGAAACTGAAATTGTTGTGGCACATCTTACTAAATTGAATGACATAGCCACCCTATTTTCTCATGAGGAAAAAAGTCGCTAGTACTATATTCTGAAGTTGTTTCCTTTCTCATTAAAGGGTGATGCTAAGATATAGTTTAATTCTCTTGCTCCTGGTTGTGTGCGTAGTCCCCAGGATATGATATATTACTTCTCTGAAAAACATTTTCCTGCTCATAAGAAACAAGCTGCTTTATAGGAAATATTTAACTTTGTGCAAATTGAAGAAGAGAGTCTCCCACAAGCTTGGGGGAGGCTTCTCCAATTACTTAATGCTTTGCTAGATCATCCTCTCAAGAAAAATGAAATACTTGATATCTTTTATAATGGACTAACCGATGCTTCTAGGGACCACCTAGATAGTTGTGTTGGATATGATATATTACTTCTCTGAAAAACATTTTCCCGCTCAAAGGAAACAAGGTGCTTTACAGGAAATATTTAACTTTGTGCAAATTAAAGAAGAGAGTCTCCCACAAGCTTGGTGAAGGATTCTCCAATTACTTAATGCTTTGCCTAATCATCCCCTCAATAAAAATGAAATACTTGATATCTTTTATAATGGACTAACCGATGCTTCTAGGGACCACCTAGATAGTTGTGCTGGTTGTGTTTTCAGGAACGAACTGTTGAACAAGATGGAATACTATTGAATAATATATTGAGCAATCATAATGATTGGACTCTTCCTGAACCACCGCCTAAGCCAACTCCAAAGAAGAGGGGTATTCTATTTCTCAGTCCTAAAGATATGCAAGAGGCAAAGAAATCTATGAAAGAAAAAGGTATTAAAGCTGAAGATGTTAAGAATTTACCACCTATTAAGGTATTCTTCCGGTATTCGGGAGTTGCATAATCTCATAGTCGAAGGAATATGTATTTGACATGAAGAAAGCAATAGCAATAAACTGAACGATCAATATGCTAAGCTAACGGATGGGTCTTGTCCATCACATCATTCTGCTAATGATGTGATCACGTTATCAAATGACAACATATGTCAATGGTTAGGAAACCTTAACCATCTTTGATCAACGAGATAGTCTAGTAGAGGCTTACTAGGGACACGGTATTTGTTTATGTATTCACACATGTATTTAAGTTTCCGATCAATACAATTCTAGCATGAATAATAAACCTTTATCATGAATAAGAAAATATAAAATAACAATTTTATCATTACCTCTAGGGCATATTTCCTTCAGATTATTTATCTCACTCTGTAAGGTTTCAATCTGAAAGCCTCATGCTTCACCATGTTCATGCTTGTGGATTAACAACCTCCGGCAGTTTATACATGGCATGATTTATGCTCCCTCTATTCCACAATGCAATGAATATTTGTTTTTTCAAAAGTCAAAGATGTCCACGTTTGACAAAGCTCTAGAATAAACTATTAATGTCCAAAGTACTAAATAAATAAACTATAAAAGTACACGTGGGTGTTGACTTTTTTAAAACTTGGTCAAACATTGATACACTTCACTTTTTAAAAACAATGTATGTACTATATTTTAGAACGGGAGGAGTATTAATTAGCATATGGTTCCATGCCTAGGGAGCACGGTATCTACCTAAACTTAATTGGCACTAAAACAATAAGACAAGTGAGAACGAAGTTTTTCTGTGAAAATAATTTGGCTAATTGTCACCGGGTAGCTGATGTATACAGCTGGTCAGGCCTTAATGCATCATTAATGTTACATTAAAATGAAAACTGATATCAATCACTTGTACCATATATCTTGATCCTCGCATTCCCGTCTCTTCCTCTTAGAGGCCGCTATAAACATGCTTCATTCCCTTTCCTCTCACTACTGCAGGATGCGGCTAATGCGACACTACGATCAGAGACCCTTTAACGAAACTATGTGTGATGCACTAATCACAAATTGAGATGTAAAAAACCGTCAAAAAAGGTGCAAAACGTTTGCGATGGATGATACATCAAACACGGTTCAGATTTTAGTTGCGTGTGCGATGAGGGGCATACGGTTGATCAGTATGAAATGTTTGCGATGAGACAGAACAACAGAAATGGGCAGCCATGTCAAGGTGTGTGCGATATACGGCATATAGTTCACTCCGATGAACCGTTTGCGATGATTGAGGTGAACACAAATGATTCAGCGTAACAAGATGTGAGTGATACCCGGCGAACAGGTCGGTAATCAGAATTTTGTGTGATCATTATAGACAGCCCATATGGTCTTTTTTGTGAATTGTGTGCTCGTCAGGGCACACAGTTCAACAAACCAACCTGTGGGTGATAATATAGAAGATCTCTGTCGAATACATGTTACTAACCGTGTCTGATGAGATTGACAGGATAAACAGAGATATATACAGTCTGCTTAATTTAGTCCTTCTTGTTGTTGATGTTGTTGTTGGATGGCCCCACGGCATCGTCTTGTCGAGGACGCTTCTTGCCGCTGACCGTTGGCTTTTCATCGCCGCCGCCGCCGTCATCATCGTCGTTTCTGTCATCGTCGTCGTCCTCCTCCTCCTTATTCAACCATTCCTCCTCCTCATCATCATCGTCGTCCTCTTCTTCGTCCTCTGATGGCTCCTCGTCCATCTGGTTTTCGTCTGACGACTCCGGAGGCGGCGTCCCTTCCATAAATCGGATAAAATCGAGGTCTGGGCTCGATGCCTGACTCATGGAAGACGACGAGATGATTATGATGTTGACTTATCATTGGGTGCCAAACTGCTGGCTGAACTGTCGTCCTCACTTTCACTCGACATGGCTGCAGAGTGTGTGCCAGTGTGTAGTGCGGCCTGTTCTACCTCTTCAGCACTGCGTTGGTTTTCCCCTGAAGTGGAAAGGGTGATGCAGCAAAGTAGCGTAAGTATTTCCCTTAGTTTTTGAGAACCAAGGAATCAATCCAGTAGGAGACTACATGCAAGTCGCTTCACACCTACACAAACAAATAAGAACCTTGCAACCAACGCGATAAAGGGGTTGTCAATCCCTTCACGGCCACTTGGAAAAGTGAGATCTGATAGAGATAATAAGATAAATATTTTTGGTATTTTTATGATATAGATTGAAAGTAAAGATTGCAAAGTAAAATAGATTGGAAACTTATATGATGGAAAATAGACCCGGGGCCGTAGGTTTCACTAGTGGCTTCTCTCAAAATAGCATAAGTATTACGGTGGGTGAACAAATTACTGTCGAGCAATTGATAGGAAAGTGCATAATTATGAGAATATCTCGGCATGATCATGTATATAGGCATCATGTCCGCGACAAGTAGACCAAAACGATACTGCATCTACTACTATTACGCCACACATCGACCGCTATCCAGCATGCATCTAGAGTATTAAGTTCATAAGAACAAAGTAACGCATTAGGCAAGGAGACATGATGTAGAGGGATAGACTCAAGCAATATGATATAAACCCCATCTTTTTATCCTCGATGGCAGCAATACAATATGTGCCTTGCTTCCCCTGTTGTCACTAGGAAAGGACACCGCAAGATTGAACCCAAAGCTAAGAACTTCTCCCATTACAAGAAAGATCAATCTAGTAGGCCAAACCAAACTGATAATTCGAAGAGACTTGCAAAGATAACAAATCATACATAAAAGAATTCAGAGAAGAACCAAATATTGTTCATAGATAATCTTGATCATAAACCCACCATTCATCGGATCCCGACAAACACACCGCAAAAAGAATTACATCGAATAGATCTCCAAGAAGATCGAGGAGAACTTTGTATTGAGATCCAAAGAGAGAGAATAAGCCATCTAGCTAATAACTATGGACCCAAAGGTATGTGGTAAACTACTCACACATCATCAGAGAGGCTATGGTGTTGATGTAGAAGCCCTCCGTGATCGATTCCCCCTCCGGCGAAGCTCTGGAAAAGAGCCCAAGATGGGATCTCTTGGGTACAGAAGGTTGCGGCGGTGGAAATAGAGTTTCATGGTGCTCTCGGATGCTTTCGGGGTATATGAGTATATATAGGCGAAAGAAGTCGGTCAGGAGAGCCACGAGGAGCCCACAAGGGTGGGGGGCGCGCCTCCCTGCCTCGTGGCCTCCTCGATGCTTCCATGATGTCCAATCCAAGTCTCCTCGATTGCGTTTGTTCCAAAAATCACTTGCCCGAAGGTTTCATTCCGTTTGGATTCCATTTGATATTCCTTTTTTGCGAAACACTAAAATAGGTAAAAAAAAAACAATTTGCATTGGGCCTTTGGTTAGTAGGTTAGTCCCAATAATAATATAAAAGTGTATGATAAAGCCCATTAAACATCCAAAACAGATAATATAATAGCATGGAACAATCAAAAATTATAGATACGTTGGAGACGTATCAAGCATCCCCAAGCTTAATTCCTGCTCGCCCTCAAGTAGGTAAATGATAAAAATAGAATTTTTGATGTGGAATGCTACCTAGCATAATTTTCTATGTAATTTTCTTTATTGTGGCATGAATGTTCAGATCCGAAAGATTCAAGACAAAAGTTTAATATTGTCATAATAATAATAATAATTCAAGCATACTAACTAAGCAATTATGTCTTCTCAAAATAACATGGCCAAAGAAAGTTCATCCCTACAAAATCATATAGTTTGGTCATGCTCCATTTTCGTCACAGAAGAATGCTCTCATCATGCACAACCCTGATGACAAGCCAAGCAATTTTTTCATACTTTAGTAATCTCAAAAAAAATTCAACTTACACGCAATACATGAGCGTGAGCCATGGATATAGCACTATGGGTGGAATATAGTATAATGGTGGGGGTTATGTGGAGAAGACAAAAAAGGAGAAAGTCTAACATTGACGCGACTAATCAACAGGCTAGGGATATGCCCATCAATTGATGTCAATGCAAGGAGTAGGGATTGCCATGCAACGGATGCACTAGAGCTATAAATGTATGAAAGCTAAACAAAAGAAACTAAACGGGTGTGCATCCCACTTGCTTGCTCAAAAAGACCTAGGGCATTTGAGGAAGCCCATTGTTGGAATATAAAAGCCAAGTTCTATAATGACAAATTCCCACTAGTATATGGAAGTGACAAAACAACAGACTCTCTATCATAAAGATCATGGTGCTACTTTGAAGCACAAGTGTGGAAAAAAGGTAGTAGCATTGTCCCTTTTTATTTCGTTTCTCTTTTTTTGGGCCTTTCCTTTTTTTATTTGGCCTTTCTCCCTTCTTTTTCTTATTTTTTTTATTTGGGACAATGCTCTATTAATGATGATCATCACACTTCTATTTATTTACAACTCAATGATTACAACTCGATACTAGAACAAGATATGACTCTATATGAATGCCTCCGACGGTGTACCGTGATGGGCAATGAATCAAGAGTGACATGTATGATAAATTATGCATGCTAGCCTTGCCACAAATACGATGTCAACTACATGATCATGCAAGGCAATATGACAATGATGAAGCGTGTCATAATAAATGAAACGGTGGAAAGTTGCATGGCAATATATCTCGGAATGGCTATGGAAATGACATAATAGGTAGGTATGGTGGCTATTTTGAGGAAGATATAAGGAGGTTTATGTGTGATAGAGCGTACCATATCACAGGGTTTCGATGCACCAGCGAAGTTTGCACCAACTCTCAAGGTGAAAAAGGGCAATGCACGGTACCGAAGAGGCTAGCAATGATGGGAAGGTGAGAGTGCGTATAATCGATGGACTGAACATTAGTCATAAAGAACTCACATACTTATTGCAAAAATCTACAAGTCATCAAAAACCAAGCATTACGCGCATGCTCCTAGGGGATAGATTGGTAGTAGTAGACCATCGCTCATCCCCGACCGCCACTCATAAGGATGACAATCAAAGAACACCTCATGTTTCAAATTTGTTACACAACGGTTACCATACGTGCATGCTACGGGACTTGTAAACTTCAACACAAGTATTTCTCAAATTCACAACTACTCAACTAGCACGACTCTAATATTACCATCTTCATATCTCAAAACAATCATCAAGTATCAAACTTCTCATAGTATTCAATGCACTTTTATGAAAGTTTTTATTATACCAATCTTGGATGCCTATCATATTAGGACTAGTTTTATAGCCAAAGAAAACTACCATGCTGTTCTAAAAGATTCTCAAAATAATATAAGTGAAGCATCAGAGATCAACAATTTCTATAAAATAAAACCACCACCGTGCTCTAAAAGATATAAGTGAAGCACTAGAGCAAAATTATCTAGCTCAAAAGATATAAGTGAAGCACATAGAGTATTCTAATAAATTATGATTCATGTGTGTCTCTCCCAAAAGGTGTGTACAGCAAGGATGATTGGGGTAAACTAGAAAGCAAAGACTCAAATCATAAAAGACGCTCCAAGCAAAACACATATCATGTGATGAATAAAAATATGGCCTCAAGTAAAGTTACCGATAGACAAAGACGAAAGAGGGGATGCCTTACGGGGCATCCCCAAGCTTAGGCTTGTGGTTCCTTGGGCATTCCCAATCTTAGGCTCTTGCCACTCCTTATTCCAAAATCCATCAAATCTTTACCCAAACCTTGAAAACTTCACAACACAAAACTCAACAGAAAATCTCATGAGCTGCGTTAATATAAGAAACCAAAACCCCACTTAAAGGTACTGTAATGAACTCATTCTTTATTTATATTGGTGTTAAACCTACTGTATTCCAACTTCTCTATGGTTCATACCCCCCATACTAGTCATAGATTCATCAAAATAAGCAAACAACACACGACAAACAGAATCTGTCAGAAACAGAACAGTCTATAGTATTCTGTACGTTTAGAATACTTCTATAACCCCAAAAATTCTGAAATAAATTGGTGGACGTGAGTAATTTCTCTATTAATCATCTTCAAAAAGAATCAACCTAATCTCACTCTCCAGTAAAAAAATGGCAGCAAATCTCGTGAGCGCTAAAGTTTCTATTTTTTACATCAAGATCGCAAAAACTTCCTCCAAGTCTTCCCAAAGGTTCTACTTGGCACAAACACTAATTAAAAGCATAAAACCACATCTAAACAGAAGCTATATGAATTATTTATTACTAAAAAGGAACAAAACGCAAGAAACAAAAATAAAATTGGGTTGCCTCCCAACAAGCGCTATCGTTTAACGCCCCTAACTAGGCATAAGAACAAGAATAGATCTAGTTATTGTCATCTTTGGTATGAAATCCATAAGTGGCTCTCATAATAGATTCATAAGTTAATTTAATTTTGTTTCTAGGAAAGTGTTCCATGCCTTTCCTTAATGGAAATTGGAATCTAATGTTTACTTCTTTCATATCAATAATTGCACCAATCGTTCTAAGGAAAGGTCTACCAAGAATAATAGGACATGTAGGATTGCAATCTATGTCAAGAACAATGAAATCTACGGGCACATAATTCCTATTTGAAACAATAATAACATCATTAATCCTTCCCATAGGTTTCTTAATGGTGGAATCCGCAAGATGCAAGTTTAAAGAACAATCATCAAAATCACGGAAACCTAACACATCACACAAAGTTTTTGGAATCGTGGAAACACTAGCACCCAAATCACATAAATCATAGCATTCATGTAACGCCCCGGACACACCCGCCGGTGGTCGTTACTCCTGGCGGGATCTAGACTGGCCCCACAGATCAATACTAGTCTTTTCTGCGCACTTTGTCCTCACTCGTGCGCACCCGGGAGAAACTTCCCGGTCGGTCACCCATCCTGACACTACTCCAAGCTAAGCACGCTTAACTTTGGAGTTCTGTCCGAATGGGCTCCCAAAAAAGAAGAAATTCCTTATTGATATGAGTAGTCTATCATCCCTAATAATCCAGGCCATCACATACACCCCCACTCAGAGGAACCGACGTCCTCGTCGGGCCACGGGAACGTTCCCTCTTGGCACAAACGTCTGTGCTTCCAGTCCGGTACATGTGCCATGCCGGGTGCCACGACGGGTCACAAACGTCATGAACAACATGACCACGCACCTGTCCGCAACCATTCGTGTAACCACGAGGGTCGGCTCTGATACCAACTTATAACGCCCCGGACACACCCGCCAGTGGTCGTTACTCCTGGCGGGATCTAGACTGGCCCCACAGATCAATACTAGTCTTTTCTGCGCACTTTGTCCTCACTCATGCGCACCCGGGAGAAACTTCCCGGTCGGTCACCCATCCTGACACTACTCCAAGCTAAGCATGCTTAACTTTGGAGTTCTGTCCGAATGGGCTCCCGAAAAAGAAGAAATTCCTTATTGATATGAGTAGTCTATCATCCCTAATAATCTAGTCCAGCACATATAAGAAGGAATTCCTTATTGATATGAATAGTCTATCATTCCTAATTAGCCAGGCCATCACATACACCCCCACTCAGAGGAACCGACGTCCTCGTCGGGCCACAGGAACGTTCCCTCTTGGCACAACCGTCTGTGCATCCAGTCCGGCACATGTGCCATGTCGTGTCCCACGACGGGTCACAAATGTCATGAACAACATGACCACGCACCTGTCCGCAACCATCCGTGTAACCGCGAGGGTCGGCTCTGATACCAACTTGTAACACCCCGGACACACCCGCCGGTGGTCGTTACTCCTGGCGGGATCTAGACTGGCCCCACAGATCAATACTAGTCTTTTCTGCGCACTTTGTCCTCACTCGTGCGCACCCGGGAGAAACTTTCCGGTCGGTCACCCATCCTGACACTACTCCAAGCTAAGCACGCTTAACTTTGGAGTTCTGTCCGAATGGGCTCCCGAAAAAGAAGGAATTCCTTATTGATATGAGTAGTCTATCATCCCTAATAATCTAGGCCATCACAATTCATGATCTTTAATCTTAATTTTAATAGTAGGTTCCCACTCATCATAAAGTTTTCTAGGGATATAAACTTCTAATTCAAGCTTTTTTTCATAAGATTGCATTAAAGCATCAATGATATGTTTGGTAAAAGCTTTATTTTTACTATAAGCATGAGGAGAATTTAACATGGATTGCAACAAGGAAATACAATCTATTAAATAAAAATTATCATAATTAAATTCCTTGAAATCTAAAATAGTGGGTTCATTGCTATGTAAAGTTTGGACCTCTTCAATCCCACTTTTACCAATTTCTGCATCAAGATCTAGAAACTCCGAATCATCGGGACGCGTTTTAACTAAAGTTGACTCATCTCTAGTCCCATCATTATCAAGATTCATATTGCAAAACAAAGATTTAATAGGAGACACATCAATCACTTTTATATCTTCATCATTATTATCATGAAAACTAGAAGAACACGCTTTCATAAAGCAATCTTTTTTTTGCACGTATCCTAGCGGTTCTTTCTTTGCACTCATAAATGGAAATTCTCATGGCTTTGAGAGACTCATTGATATCATTCTTAGGTGGAATAGATCTAAGTTTCAAAGAATCAACATCAAGAGAAATTCTATCCATGTTCCTAGCCAACTCATCAATCTTAGACAAATTTTCTTCAATCAAAGCATTGAAACTCTTCTGTGAACTAATAAATTCTTTAATAGTAGATTCAAAATTAGAGGGCATCTTATTATAATTTCCATAATAATTGTTGTAGGAATTACCGTAATTATTAGAGGAATTACTAGGATACATCCTAGGATTAAAGTTTCCTCTATACACGCTGTTACCAAAATTGTTCCTACCAACAAAATTCACATCCATAGATTCATTATTATTCTCAATCAAAGTAGACAAAGGCATATCATTACGATCAACATGAGCACTCCTATTAGCAAACAACTTCATAAGTTCATCCATCCTTCCACTCAAAACATTAATTTCTTCTATTGCATGAACCTTTTTACTAGTAGATCTATCGGTGTGCCATTGAGAATAATTAACCATAATATTATCTAGCAGTTTGTTAGCTTCCCCTAAAGTGATTTCCATAAAAGTGCCTCCCGTGGCCGAATCTAAAAGATTTCTAGAAGCAAAATTCAATCCTGCATAAAATTGTTGTATGATCATCCATAAATTCAAACCATGAGTAGGCAATTACAAATCATTAATTTCATCCTCTCCCAAGATTGTGCAACATGCTCATGATCTAGTTGCTTAAAATTCATAATATCGTTTCTAAGAGAGATAATCTTAGCAGGAGGAAAATACTTAGAGATGAAAGCATCTTTGCACTTATTCCAAGAAACAATACTATTTTTAGGCAAAGAAGAAAACCAAGTTTTAGCACGACCTCTAAGGGAAAACGGAAATAGCTTCAATTTAACAATATCATTATCCACGTCCTTTTTCTTTTGCATGTCAAACAAATCAACAAAGTTGTTTAGATGGGTAGCGACATCTTCACTAGGAAGGCCAGCAAATTGATCTGTCATGACAAGATTCAGCAAGGCGGTATTAATTTCACAAGATTATGCATCGGTAAGGGGAGCAATCGGAGTGCTAATAAAATCATTATTGTTGGTATTGGAAAAATCACACAATTTAGTATTGTCTTGAGCCATTGTGACAAACAATCCAAGACACAAGCACACAAGAAGGGAGCGAAAAAGAGGCGAATGGAAAAAGAGGGTGAATGGAAAAGAGGGCGAATAAAACGGCAACGGTGAAGTGGGGGAGAGGAAAACGAGAGGCAAGTGGCAAATAATGTAATGCGAGGGATAAGAGTTTGTGATGGGTACTTGGTATGTCTTGACTTGACTTGGCATAGATCTCCCCGGCAACGGTGCCAGAAATCCTTCTTGCTACCTCTTGAGCACTACGTTGGTTTTCCCTTGAAGAGGAAAGGGTGATGCAGCAAAGTAGCGTAAGTATTTCCCTCAGTTTTTGAGAAACAGTGTATCAATCTAGTAGGATACCACACGCAAGTCGCCTCGCACCTACACAAACAAATAAGAACCTTGCAACCAACGCGATAAAGAGGTTGTCAATCTCTTCACGGCCACTTGCAAAAGTGAGATCTGATAGAGATAATAAGATAAATATTTTTGGTACTTTTATGATATAGATTGAAAGTAAAGATTGCAAAGTAAAATAGATTGGAAACTTATATGATGGAAAATAGACTCGAGGGCCATAGGTTTCACTAGTGGCTTCTCTCAAAATAGCATAAGTATTACGGTGGGTGAAAAAATTACTGTTGAGCAATTGATAGAAAATTGCATAATTATGAGAATATCTAGGCATGATCATGTATATAGGCATCATGTCCGCGACAAGTAGACCGAAACGATTCTGCATCTACTACTATTACTCCACACATCGACCGCTATCCAGCATGCATCTAGAGTATTAAGTTCATAAGAACAGAGTAATGCTTTAAGTAAGATGACATGATGTAGAGGGATAAACTCATGCAATATGATATAAACCCCATCTTTTTATCCTCGATGGCAACAATACAATACGTGTCATTTCCCTTTCTGTCACTGGGACCGAGCACCGCAAGATTGAACCCAAAGCTAAGCACTTCTCTCATTGCAAGAAAGATCAATCTAGTAGGCCAAACCAAACTGATAATTCGAAGAGACTTGCAAAGATAAACCAATCATACATAAAAGAATTCAGGGGAGATTCAAATATTGTTCATAGATAAACTTGATCATAAACCCACAATTCATCGGATATCGACAAACACACCGCAAAAGAAGATTACATCGAATAGATCTCCAAGAAGATCGAGGAGAACTTTGTATTGAGATCCAAAGAGAGAGAGAGAAGAAGCCATCTAGCTAATAACTATGGACCCGAAGGTCTGAAGTAAACTACTCACACATCACTGGAGAGGCCATGGAGTTGATGTAGAGGCCCTCTGGGATCAATGCCCCCTCCAGCGGAGCTCCGGAAAAGGCCCCAAGATGACATAATGTAGAGGGATAAACTCAAGCAATATGATATAAACCCCATTTTTTTATCCTCGATGGCAACAATGCAATACGTGTCTTGCTGCCCCTGTTGTCACTTGGAAAGGACACCGCAAGATTGAACCCAAAGCTAAGCACTTCTCCCATTGCAAGAAACATCAATCTAGTAGGCCAAACCAAACTGATAATTCAAAGAGACTTGCAAAGATAACAAGTCATACATAAAAGAATTCAGAGAAGAACCAAATATTGTTCATAGATAATCTTGATCATAAACCCACAATTCATTGGATCCCGACAAACACACCCCAAAAACAATTACATCGAATAGATCTCCAAGAAGATCGAGGAGAACTTTGTATTGAGATCAAAAGAGAGAGAAGAAGCCATCTAGCTAATAACTATGGACCCGAAGGTCTGTGGTAAACTACTCACACATCATCGGAGAGGCTATGGTGTTGATGTACAAACCCTCTGTGATCGATTCCCCCTCCGGCGGAGCTCCGAAAAAGGCCCCAAGATGGGATCTCTTGGGTACAGAAGGTTGCGGTGGTGGAAATAGGGTTTTGTGGTGCTCTCGGATGTTTTCGGGGTATATGAGTATATATAGGCGAAAGAAGTCGGTTAGGGGAGCCACGAGGGTGGGGGCGCGCCTCCCTGCCTCATGGCCTCCTTGATGCTTCCTTGACGCCCACTCCAAGTCTCCTGGATTGCGTTTGTTCCAAAAATCACTCTCCCGAAGGTTTCATTCCATTTGATATTCCTTTTATGCGAACCACTGAAATAGGCAAAAAAAATAGCAATTTGCACTAGGCCTTTGGTTAGTAGGTTAGTCCCAAAAATAATATAAAAGTGTATAATAAAGCCCATTAAACATCCAAAACATATAATATAATAGCATGGAACAATCAAAAATTATAGACACGTTGGAGACGTATCAGCTTGCCGGGGACGATGAAGATGGTGGACACTTAAGCGGGGTATGCAGAGAAGAGGAACTGCCAATTGAAGCGAGGATTGAAGCAGGGGTTGACGTATTATCTAACCACTGGTATAATCAACCGCAATTATTTGTACCCAGTTGCTCCAAATTCTCGGGGTTGCGCAGGACTCCTATTGGCTATTTGGCTGGTTTACTTTTTCAGGACAAAACAAGGAATGAGTTTTGGGATTATGCACCGGTACCGGTATGAACGGAGTTTGACAGTTGACAAGCAATACATTGAGCTCTTCTTATTGATAAAGCCAGTAATAATCAAACTAGAAAGCAAAAGAAAAAAGAGAAAGACAAATATCTGCATGAATCTTCACGTAACATTAATGGCATAGGACCTAGATGTGCATTACCTAGAGCACATCTAGATGTGCTTTAGCAATACCGTTGAACAAAACCCCTAATCATCATTGCAAACATCGCATAGAACATGGCTAATGCGGCAACCACAACTACACATGCTAGTTCCTTCATGTCTCTTTCTTTCATCTGTTGCTTGTGATTGATTCTTTCTTGCTTCAGCGTACTAATTGTACATTCCATATCAGCCAGTTTCTTCTCCAGGTTTACGTTATCTTCTACGAGCTTGGTGATAACACTCCGAGCCCTGCCATGCCATGCCATTCTTCATACAGCCAGTTAATAAAGGCACAAGCCTCATATCCCTGCCAATGTTAAATAGTATTCTGGATGAGTAGTGACATTAACTGAAGTAAAATGATGAACTTAATTAGCACTAACCTCTAAGGGGCAACTAAGAAACTGCCTGCCAATGTCAAATCCCTCCGTGCATACACGTCGAGCGGGAGTGGGCCCGTGCACACAACTCAGCTTTTGGTATTTCTCAGTGGCGCAAAACTCGGAGTCGAACTCGTGTTGCGGGAGTCTGGAGTCATGCTCCGGATCCGGCGGCAGATCACTTTCCTGGGGGGGTCATTCAGGACGGATTCAGCAAGGAGCTATACTTTGGACATGCTAAAATAGATCGGGATAGATTGGAACCTGACAGGACGATTCGAATCCGTAGTACACCTGCCTTCTGATGACCTTAGGCAAGTGCTCGGCGGCAACCACTGTCGTGGCGGCGATACGAGCAGGAGCAGCCGCACCGAAAGCATCAGCACCACTCGTCTGCATTCCCCCAATGTTAGCGCCACGTGAGGGAATTTGGAGGCTATGTAGGGATTTGGGGAAATGGGGAAACTGTGGAGATAAGCTAATGGTCGGGAACTACTTATGGCACTATATTTGTATACGGCACACTGTTTACACATGTCATTTGTGTGTTTGGTATTACAACGTCACACACGATTTCCGCACCAAATCATGTGAGAAGACAACGTAGGTTAGACATGGTTGCCGTTACATAACCGTATGTGATGTACTACCGTGTCCATATAATTGAGTTACGGTGAGATACTGTGTAAACAGCCGCTCTGCAGATATATCCGTCAAGAAAACAATCGCTCTGTGTATAGAGATGGCGGCGGCGGCCTAGGCAACGGCTACCGGAGAAGAGATCAATACTCGGTCGGTGGGCGGTGGCGGCGTGCTACCTCTTGAGCATGCGTTGGTTTTCCCTTGAAGAGGAAAGGGTGATGCAGTAAAGTAGCGTAAGTATTTCCCTTAGTTTTTGAGAACCAAAGTATCAATCTAGTAGGAGGTAACACGCAAGTCCCTAGTACCTGCACAAACAAACAAGAACCTCGCAACCAACGCGATAAAGGGTTTGTCAATCCCTTCACGGTCACTTACGAAAGTGAGATCTGATAGAGATAATAAGATAAATATTTTTGGTATTTTTATTGTATAGATTGGAAAATAAAGATTGCAAATTAAACAATGATAGAAATAGGAAGTAGATAGGAAAATATTATGATGGAAGATAGACCCGGGGGCCATAGGTTTCACTAGTGGCTTCTCTCAAGATAGCAAATTCTACGGTGGGTGAACAAATTAGTGTCGAGCAATTGATAGAAAAGTGCATAGTTATGAGAATATCTAGGCATGATCATTTATATAGGCATCAACTCCGTGACAAGTACACCGAAAGGATTCTGCATCTACTACTATTACTCCACACATCGACCGCTATCCAGCATGCATCTAGAGTATTAAGTTCATAAGAACAAAGTAACACATTAGGCAAGGAGACATGATGTAGAGGGATAAACTCAAGCAATATGATATAAACCCCATCTTTTTATCCTTGATGGCAACTATACAGTGTGTGCCTTGCTGCCCCTGCTGTCACTGGGAAAGGACACCGCAAGATTGAACCCAAAGCTAAGCACTTCTCCCATTGCAAGAAAGATAAATCTAGTAGGCCAAACCAAACCGATAATTCGAAGAGACTTGCAAAGATATTAAATCATGCATAAAAGAATTCAGAGAATAATCAAATATTCTTCATAGATAATCTTGATCATAAACCCACAATTCATCGGATCTCGATAAACACACCGCAAAAGGAATTACATCGAATAGATCTCCAAGAGAATCGAGGAGAACTTTGTGTTGAGATCCAAAGAGAGAGAAGAAGCCATATAGCTAATAACTATGGACCCGAAGGTCTGTGGTAAATTACTCACACATCATCGGAGAGGCTATGGTGTTGATGTAGAAGCCCTCCGTGATCGATTCCCCCTCCGACGGAGCGTCGGAAAAGGCCCCAAGATGGGATATCACGGGTACAAAAGGTTGTGGTGGTGGAAATAGGGTTTCATGGTGCTCTCGGATGTTTTCGAGGTATATGAGTATATATAGGCGAAAGAAGTAGGCCAGCGGAGCCACAAGGGTGGGGGCGCCTACCCCCTGGGCGCGCCCTCCTGCCTTGTGGCTGCCTCGTTGCTTCCTTGACGTCCACTCCAAGTCTCCTAGATTGCGCTTGTTCCAACAATAACTCTCCCGCGGGTTTCATTCCGTTTGGATTCCGTTTGATATTCCTTTTCTGCGAAACACTGAAATAGGCAAAAAAACAGCAATTTGCACTGGGCCTTTGGTTAGTAGGTTTGTCCCAAAAATAATATAAAAAGTTATATTAAAGCCCATTAAACATCCAAAACATATAATATAATAGCATGGAACAATCAAAAATTATAGATACGTTGGAGACGTATCAAGCATCCCCAAGCTTAATTCTTGCTCGTCCTCGAGTAGGTGCTAAAAACAGAATTTTTTATGTGGAATGCTACCTAGTATAATTCTCAATGTAATTTTCTCTATTGTGGCATGAATGTTCAGATCCGAAAGATTCAAGACAAAATGACATAAAAATAATAATACTTCAAGCATACTAACAAAGCAATCATGTCTTCTCAAAATAACATGGCCAAAGAAAGTTATCCCTACAAAATCATATAGTCTGGCTATGCTCTATCTTCATCACACAAAGTATTTACTCATGCACAACCCCGATGACAAGCCAAGCAATTGTTTCATACTTTTGACATTCTCAAACTTTTTCAATCTTCACGCAATACATGAGCGCGAGCCATGGATATATCACTATAGGTGGAATAGAATGGTGGTTGTGGAGAAGACAAAAAGGAGAATATAGTCTCACATCAACTAGGCGTATCAACGGGCTATGGAGATGCCCATCAATAGATATCAATGTGAGTGAGTAGGGATTGCCATGCAATGGATGCACTAGAGCTATAAGTGTATGAAAGCTTAACAAAAGAAACTAAGTGGGTGTGCATCCAACTCGCTTGCTCATGAAGACCTATGGCATTTTGAGGAAGCCCATCATTGGAATATAGAAGCCAAGTTCTATAATGTAAAATTCCCACTAGTATACGAAAGTGACAACATAGGAGACTCTCTATCGTGAAGATCATGGTGCTACTTTGAAGCAAAAGTGTGGTAAAAGGATAGTAACATTGTCCCTTCTCTCTTTTTCTCTTATTTTTTTATTTGGGCTCTTTCCTTTTTTTATGGCCTCTTTTTCTTTTTTTTCTTTTTTTCGTCCGGAGTCTCATCCCGACTTGTGGGGGATGTCAGATTTCAGGTTCCGGCAGACCCTTGAGGTTTGAACACTAGGGTGCGCGCGGAGATCTCTCCCCTACCAATCTACGTCCAATCTCCTCGTGTGATCTAAGATGGAAACAACGAACAACACAAGGGACACGAGGTTTATACTGGTTCGGGCCACCGTTGTGGTGTAATACCCTACTCTAGTGTGTGGTGTGGTGGATTGCCTCAGGGGCTGATGATGAACAGTACAAGGGAAGAACAGCCTCGCGAGAGGTGTTGTTGAGCTGGTGCGATGAACTGCTAGGGTGAGTTCAGTCACCTCTCTGCTAGGGCTCTACCAGATTTCTGGATGTTTTCTAGATGTCTCTACTCTGTGGTGGCTAGCTCTATTTATAGAGGCCCTGGGCCTCTTCCCAAATAATGAGCGGGAAGGGCGCCAACAATTGGCCATTTTGAAGGGGAACATATAGTACAAGTTATCCTGACCAAAGGTGGTCTTCGGCTGCCAAAAGCACTGGTGATGACGCCGTCTTGGGCTCCACGGTGACCTCTATCCTGCCGCTCTGCTGGTCTTGGTCTCGTTGCACCGAAATGGTAACCTTTGCCCGATGCCTTGGCCTGTGCTTGCCCCCTTTGTACCAAAGGGGAAACAAGGACACTGCGTAGGTCGACGCCCGCCTGGCGCCCGCCTGGTCTCGATCGCCATGGCTTGCGTCACGGGTTCCTCGCGAGGTACCCCTGCCTTGATCTCTCTGCCGCCTCGCGAGCCTGCCTGATGAGGCTGCCTCTGAGGAAGCTTCCTGTCGTCCGCCCCGGTAGGCTTGGCCCCTCGTGAGGGTCTTGAGCTTGAGCTGGTGAAGATGGGTTGCGCTGGGCCCCCACTTGAGCCACGCCGCAGGCAAGCAAGTCTGGGGACCCCCGTTCCCAGAACGCCGACAGTAGCCCCCGGGCCCAAGGCGCGCCCGGGCTTGGCTCAGCAGGGAAGCGAAGGGGCAAGCGCCGCGGGCCCTAACAGCCTGCGGCCTTGGGCGCCGCGTGGCGATTGATTGGACGTGGGCGTCTGTGCTTCCCCATGATGCCTCGGCGACCCCACGACTTGACAAGTCCCTGCATGCAGAGAAAACGGTCATGATTACCTGCGATCATGGTGCTTGGCGGTTGGCCTCCTCCGGCTATAAGTACGGGGCTGGGCGAGCCCCTTCAGTCCATCCCTTCCTGCTGCTCCTTCCCTTCTTCTTCCTTGCTCTTGCTTCTCCCTACGCCATTGGCACCAATCCACCGGTTCTCTGCAGAAGAGAAAGGAAAGGCCCCCCGAGAGGGTCCTGACCCACTTCCGCCGAAGAAGCGGCTGGTCCTCTACCACCGAGAAGAGGGTGCTTGGCAGGAGGCATCGAGGCCCTGGTACGAGCGGCCGCCGCGTGGGTATCCGCTACCCTTGTACACCTGCGTCGTGGGTCCTGGGGGAGAAGGCATCGAGCAACATCGACAGTGCCGCCGTCGACGCCGGCGAGTCACGGTGGTGCGCGTCGTTCCTCCTGGAGTCCACGCCGAACGCTCCTCTCGCGAGCTCGTGCTCCACGCCGCCATGCCTCCAAGCTCTTGGATTCGCCTCCCTCCTTCCTTCACCTTCGAGATGCCGCCGAGCGGGGCTCTGGAGCTCTGGCTGTAGCATGCTGACTTCGGCACCCTTGCGACCGGAGCAGAGGTCGGGGTCGTCACTCCGGGCAAGGTCTTCATGATCCGGGGCTGGGGCGAAATCGCCCGGGTCTGCCGGACGATAGGCGCCCTCGTAATTCATCTTGAATACGACGGTGCCTCCCTGATGTTCTTCAAGGTCTTCGATGCTGAAGGACGCCAGCTGGAGTGCTGCCCCAGGGAGAGCGGTAGGGGCGATGAACTGGCGAGGACCTGGCCTACCCGTCGGCCCTCCAGCAGCTCCTTAGGCAACAGCGGAGGAGCTGGGGAATTCAGTGGCTCCCCCGAGCTCCTCGCGACTCCGGAGATGAGCGACAACAACTACGTGCCCCCGAGCTCGCGCGGTGCTTGGAGCGGGGCAGCTGCGTCCAGCCGCCAGCGCCACTAATCTGGATGGGGTTGGCATCGACGTTGGGCAGCCCACTGTTGATGATGGCGTCCCTTGCGGTGGTGCGGGTGATTAGCGTTCCTTAGGATTAGTACTCTTGTTCCCTGTGAGGAATCGAAGCAACACCCCGCGGGGGTATGTAAGGCGTTTGCCATGTCTTTTATGAATATTATATCCTTAATATGAATCAATGTGAGGTGCTTGTCCTGTCTCAGCACGGCTCCCCCTTTCTATCCTCGCGAGGACTTGGCACTCTACGCTGACAGGTCCCAGTCCCCAGGCAGGCTTTAGCCGTCGCTGGTATGCCAGGTCGTGATGCCATTGTGACGCCCCCGATTTAATCGTACACTAATCATGCACGCAAATGTGTACGATCAAGATCAGGGACTCACGGGAAGATATCACAACACAACTCTAAAACATAAATAAGTCATACAAGCATCATAATACAAACCAGGGGCCTCGAGGGCTCGAATACAAGTGCTCGATCATAGACGAGTCAGCGGAAGCAACAATATCTGAGTACAGACATAAGTTAAACAAGTTTGCCTTAAGAAGGCTAGCACAAACTGGGATACAGATCGAAAGAGGCGCAGGCCTCCTGCCTGGGATCCTCCTAAACTACTCCCGGTCGTCATCAGCGGGCAGCACGTAGTAGTAGGCACCTCCAGTGTAGTAGGGGTCGTCGTCGACGGTGGCATCTGGCTCCTGGATTCCAGCCTCTGGTTGCGACAACCAGAAAGAAAGGAAAGGGGAAAAGGGGAAAGAAAGCAACCGTGAGTACTCATCCAAAGTACTCGCAAGCAAGGAACTACACTACATATGCATGAGTATATGTGTAAGGAGGCCATATCAGTGGACTGAACTGCAGAATGCCAGAATAAGAGGGGGGTAGCTAATCCTGTCGAAGACTACGCTTCTCGCAGCCACCGTCTTGCATCAAGTAGAAGAGAGTAGATTGAAATCCTCCAAGTAGCATCTCCAAATAGCATCTCATAGCATAATCCTACCCGGCGATCCCCTCCTCATATCCCTGAGGTAGAGTGACCACCGGTTGTATCTGGCACTTGGAAGGCTGTGTTTTATTAAGTATCCGGTTCTAGTTGTCATAAGGTCAAGGTACAACTCCAAGTCGTCCTGTTACCGAAGATCACGGCTATTCGAATAGATTAACTTCCCTGCAGGGGTGCACCACATTCCCCAACACGCTCGATCCCATTTGGCCGGACACACTTTCCTGGGTCATGCCCGGCCGCGGAAGATCAACACGTCGCAGCCCCACCTAGGCTCAACAGAGAGGCCAGCACGCCGGTCTAAACCTAAGCGCACAGGGGTCTGGGCCCATCACCCATAGCACACCTGCACGTTGCGTACGCGGCCGAAAGCAGAACTAGCCCCCTTAATACAAGAGCAGGCTTACGTTCCAATCCGGCGCGCGCCGCTCCGTCGCTGACGTCTGAAGGGCTTCGGCTGATACCACGACGTCGGGATACCCATAACTACTCCCGCGTAGATGGTTAGTGCGTATAGGCTTGTAGCCAACTCAGATCAAATACCAAGATCTCGTTAAGCGTGTTAAGTGTCCGCGAACGCCGAACAGGGCCAGGCCCACCTGTCTCCTAGGTGGTCTCAACCTGCCCTGTCGCTCCGCCATAAAGATCCACACAGAGGGCCGTCGGGACAAAGGTCCTTTCAGCCCCCAATCCGTGAATCACTCGCGGGTACTCTTCGAGCTGACCCGACTTTAGTCACCATCTGTATAGTATGTATGTATGTATAGTATATACCCGTGATCACCTCCCGAGTGATCACGGCCCAATAGTATAGCAAGGCAGACTGACAAGAATGTAGGGCCAATGATGATAAACTAGCATCCTATACTAAGCATTTAGGATTGCAGGTAAGGTATCAACAGATGTAGCAACAATGTCAGGCTATGCATCAAAATAGGACCAACGGAAAGCAGTAACAGGCTACACTACTCTAATGCAAGCAGTATAGAGAGTAGAATAGGCGATATTTGGTGATCAAAGGGGGGGCTTGCCTGGTTGCTCTGGCAAGAGAGAGGGGTCGTCAACTCCGTAGTCGAACTGGGCAGCAGCAGCGTCGGTCTCGTAGTCTACCGGAGAGAAGAGGGGGAAGAAACAATGAATACAATGCAAACAAATGCATACCGATGCATGACATGACAAGTAACAATGCTAGGTGTGCCCAATCGCGGTAGTAGGTGATACCGACGAAGGGGGAAAACATCCGGGAAAGTATTCCCGGTGTTTCGCGTTTTCGGACCGGCGAACCGGAGGGGGAAAGTTGCGTGTTCGGTATGCTAGGGGTGTGTGGCGGACGAACGGGCTGCGTATCCGGATTCGTCTCGTCGTTGTGAGCAACTTTCATGTAGAAAGTATTTTCATCCGAGTTACGGATTAAAAGATATGATTTTCTAAAGATTATATTAATTTCTGAAATTTAATTAATTAATTATTTAATTCGAAAATGAATTTATGACGTCAGCATGACATAAGAGTGACGTCAGCAGCCAGCAGTTCGGTTGACTAGTCAAATTGACATGGGGGACCCACCTGTCATAGACAGTGGGTTAAACAGGGTTCAAACTAATCTAAATTCAGTTATTAAACTACTGGGCCCACCTGTCATTGTCTAATTTAGGTTAACTAAACTAATTTAATTAATTCCTGTTAATTAGGGGGGTGGGCCCCACTGGTCAGTGGCTGGGGGTTGCCAAGTCAGCAGGGTTGACTGGTCAACCCAGTCAACTGGGGCCCGTGGGACCCGTTGGCAGTGACCCTGGTGGTAGCCCCAGGTCAGCCACGTCGGATGCCGGCGCCGGAGTTGGCTTTGGCAAGCCAAAACACGGCGGAGGACGCCGGCGAGCTTCGGGATTCCGCCACGGTGGCCCAAAACGGGCGTGGCTACTCCCGTTCGAAAGCTAACGACGTCGCGCGTCGCATGGGGCTACGGGTTGGTCTCGGGGATGACCGGAACCACGCCGGCGAGCAGCGGAGGCGGCGACTCGTACGGGTGGATGTCGGAGACGGCGGAACAGCGGGCTACGGAGCAAAAGAAGAGGCTAGGCAGGCTCTACGTGCGCGGGCGAGCTAAACGGGCACTGGAGCGGGACCATTTGGTCGCCGAAAGCTCGTCGGCGATGAGCTCCCGCGGTGATGGGTTCGGGCACGTACGAGGCGGTGATTACGAGCACGTTGGGGCGAGGAGAAGAGAGCGGAGAGGAAGGAGAGCTCACCGTGGAGCACACAAGAAGGCTCGGTGGCGGTTTAGGAGCTGCAGGGGCGGCGCCGGAGACGAAGAAGATCGATGGCAGCCGGAGAAGGGGACGAAGGGGATCCGATGCTGCAGCGCCTCTGAGCTCCAGCTGAGGCCTCCGGTAGGCGAGGAAGGTGACGGAGGCGTCGACGGGCACGCAGGCGCGGCGAGGCGGAGACTGTGGCCGCGCGATTTATGGCGGCGAGGCCATGGCGGCGCTCGGTTGCAGTGGGGAAGGAGGGGGAGATGGATCTGGAGGGGAGAGGGAGAGGCGCGGGGGCCGAGGGCGAGCGTGGGGGCGAGTGGGA
Source organism: Triticum dicoccoides (assembly GCF_002162155.2). Lineage (NCBI taxonomy): Eukaryota > Viridiplantae > Streptophyta > Magnoliopsida > Poales > Poaceae > Triticum > Triticum dicoccoides. The sequence goes on along the minus strand of NC_041390.1, from coordinate 501,787,174 downwards.
GGCGGGATCG
>NC_041390.1:501777897-501785981 GCF_002162155.2 Triticum dicoccoides | reverse complement strand
GCAGTGCTGAAAGACAGATGAGTGCCCATAGCTTCTTGGAAACTTGCCCAGAATCTTGAAGTGAATAAGCTGCCACGGTCTGAACTGATTACCAATGGAATACCGTGAAGCGAGACAATTCTGGTCATGTAGAGGTTTGCCAGCTGACTAGCAGTGATCGTTTCCTTGACAGCCAGAAAATGTGCAACTTTAGAAAGTCGGTCAATGACGACAAGAATAGCATCATTACCCTTTTGCGATTTGGGAAATCCAGTAACGAAGTCCATCTCGACATGGTCCCATTTCCATTCAGGAATAGATATAGGTTGCAGAGTTCCAGCAGGCCTTTGATGTTCTGCTTTGATACGACGGCAAACGTCACATTCAGCAACATAACGAGCAATGTCTTGCTTCATGTTAGACCACCAGAATCTCTGGCGGATGTCTTGGTACATCTTTGTACTACCAGGGTGGATACATAGAGGCGTATCATGAGCTTCTTTCATAACCGCCTGAGTCATATTCAGGGTTTCCTTCTTACATGGCACCACTAGGCGTCCTTTGAAGTACAAGGCACCATCATCAGCAATAGTGAAGGATGAGGGACTTCCTTCTTTGAGGTCTTGCTTAATCTTGTAGACTTCAGAGTCAAATCCCTGCATTGTCTTAATGGTGCCCACGAGATCGGGTTCAACAGCCAGGGTATAGAGGGAACCCTGGGAAACAACACAGAGATTCATCTTGTGGAACTCCGGGGGAGGGGGAGCGAGTGCACCCGGAGGAACAATATGGAGGTTTAGCTTTCTGAATTCTTCAACAAGTGAGGGCTGAACCTTGTGAACCTGGAGGTGGTTGCAGTAAGACTTGCGGCTCAAGGCATCAGCCATTACATTAGCCTTGCTTGGGGTATAGGAAATACCCAAATCAAAGTCTGCAACAGTCTCCATCCATCTCTGCTGACGGAGGTTCAGGTCTGGCTGAGTAAACAGATACTTCAGACTTTGGTGGTCAGTGAAGATCTCGCAACGATTACCGAGTAGGTAATGTCGCCACTGTTTTAGTGCATGAATGACAGCAGCAAGTTCGAGGTCGTGAACTGGGTAGTTCTCTTCGTGAGGGCGCAATTGCCGAGAGGCATAAGCAACCACTTTGCGCTCTTGCATTAGGACACAGCCTAGTCCTTGACGGGAAGCGTCGCAGTAAATGACGAAGTCCTTCTTAGTATCAGGAGGAGCTAGTACTGGGGCAGAAGTCAACTTGTCCTTGAGTGCCTGGAAACTTTCCTGACATTTATCTGTCCATTGGAACTTGACGCCCTTATGCAATAGGTTAGTCAGAGGCCTGGCAATCTTGGAGAAGTTCTCGACGAATCGACGGCAGTAGCTGGCAAGACCGAGAAAACTTCTGACTTGCTTAACGTTCTTCGGAGCAGTCCAATCGAGAATAGCCTGAACTCGTTCAGGGTTGACGACAATACCATCTTTAGAGATGACATGCCCGAGATAGGTTACTTCGGGAAGCCAGAATTCACACTTGGAGAACTTGGCATATAGCTGATGCTCTCGTAGCTTTTCCAGCACAAGACGAAGATTTTCAGCATGTTCTTCTTCATTCTTGGAAAATATCAGGATATCATCCAGATAAACCACGACGAACTTGTCGAGGTAATCCATGAATATATAGTTCATCAGGCGAGAGAAGGTGGCTGGAGCATTGGTTAAGCCGAAAGACATGACGGTGTACTCGTATGAACCATAACGAGTCACAAATGCGGTCTTGGGGATATCCTCCTCACGAACACGGATCTGGTGGTAACCCAACCTCAAGTCGAGTTTAGAGAACACTGATGAACCAGCCAATTGATCATACAGATCATTGATCCGAGGAAGAGGATACTTATTCTGAATGGTAGCTTGGTTTATAGGACGGTAGTCTTGGACCAATCGGTTTGTCCCATCTTTCTTCTTGACAAAGAGAGAAGGTGCTCCCCAGGGAGAGCAACTTGGGCGAATGAAACCACTTTGAAGAGATGTATCGATTTCCTCCTTAAGCTCAAGGAGTTCATGCGGCGGCATCTTGTAGGGTCTCTTGGCTATAGGAGTGGTGCCTGGTTTCAAGTCGATGACGAATTCGACAGCTCTAGCAGGGGGAATCCCTGGGAGTTCTTCAGGAAAGACGTCTAGGAATTCACGCACGACGGGAATGTTTTCAATGCCCTTGAGTGGTGTAACGTTCAATGCGTTTAAGGCATAAAGCCTGGCCTCGGCATTCCGAACCAGATGAGCATCATAGCTAATTATTTCATCAGAAGGGTGTAGCAGATGGACGGTCTTAGTGGCGCAAACGATAGAAGCAGTATGCGCCTTTAACCAATCCATTCCCAGAATGAGGTCAATGTTAGACGACTTCAGTATAATGGGCGAGGCACGAAACTCCAACCCTTCGATTTCCACAGGGACGTCAATGCCAACCATGGAGGTCTGACATTGTCCCGCGGGGTTTTTTACCACTACCGAAGTGTTCATCTGCTCAAATTTAACATCGTGCTTGTATGCAAATTCTTCTGACATGAATGAATGCGATGCACCTGTATCAAATAAAACGGATGCTGGTACTGAATTTACGAGGAGTGTACCCATCACAGTAGCAGGCTGGTCTTGAGCTTCATTCAGATCAATGTGGTTGGCATGAACACGGCCATAAGACTTGGCATTGTTGTTGCGGGCCTGGTTGTTTCCACGGCCAGTAGCTGGAAGGGCCAGTTGATTCTGATTCTGAAAGCAATCCCTAGCACGGTGACCTGGTTGACCACACTTGTAGCACAGGCCATTATTGGGAGTGGGAACAGGAGCTTGGGGTGGCGGAGCTGGAAGCCTTGGCTGCCTAGTTGGAGCAGTAGGCAAACGAGGTGCAGCGTAAGACTGCCTTGGGGCTGGTGCATTTGGACGGTACATGCTGTTCGGGATCCATATCTTACGCTTCTGCGAGGGCGGGCCCGAAGATGAGCCCGTGTCACGGTTGCGCCTTTGAGAGCTCTGGTGTTCTTGCAGACCAGTCTCAACATTGATGGCCTTATTCACCAAGGTGGCGAAATCAGCAAAGTCGTGCACTAGAAGTGCGAGCTTGATGTCAGCTTGAAGGCCGTCACGGAACTTCTCCTGCCTATGTGCATCAGTTGCAATGTCCTCTTCAGCATAGCGAGACAAGTCCAGAAACTCTCGCTGATAAGCTTCAACAGTCTTGTTGCCTTGGGTGAGGTTTCGAAACTCACGCTTCTTCCGGTCCATGACTCCTTGTCGGATGAAGCGGGCACGGAAAGCAGCCTGGAAGTCTGGCGAGGTGATGATTGTTCCAACTGGCAGAGTACGCCTGTGGCTGTCCCACCATTGAGCTGCGGGTCCCTTCAGGAAGAAGGAAGCAAAAGTGACATAGCTGGCAGGGGCTACATCAGCAGACTCCATCTCATAGGTGATGTCACGGAGCCAGTCATCAGCATCCAGCGGCTGGGTTGAGCTGCGGTACACACTTGGGTTGAGGCGTATGAAATCCTGCAGAGTTGTTGTGTTTGGATGCTGGTTCATATTGGGGCGAGGAAACTGAGCCATCACGTTTTCCATGAACTGGCGATTCATCTCAAGCTGTTGGATCATACCAGCCATGTACTCAGGCGATGGTGGGAAGTTGCCACCACGACCACGACCAGCTGGCCTAACCATCCTGTTAATATATAACAGGGGTAGTTCAGTATTGAGAAATTTGCATAGACAAGAGTCATTCATGATGAAACATGCATAATAAAAGGAGCACGACAGATACCACATAGATAGTCGGCATAACTTACAAAAGGGGTCGGACATAGAGTTCAGTACACAGAGTTCAGTACATAGATTAAGTCATCATAGGCGGCACGCAGGCTCGCGAGTGCATCTAAGACTAATGAACAAGACTACATCAGTCCCAGGAGGTACTGTGAAGGTAGCTGTAACCTGACAGCTGGTAGTGAGGCAACGGATAGTCCTCCACGTCAGTGGCCTGGGGGCCGCGGATACTCTGGTGTAGAACCCGACGCTCAGGTGGCAGAAGAGGACCAAGTGCGGGAGCATAGCCTCCCACCTCTGGCCATCCGACACCGTGGGGCATCACGGTCCTGGCTGGGTAGATCGCAGAACGCGGCAGCTGTCCAGACCGGACAAAGGGGTGCAACCGCGTCAGAGCCCTGTAAAGGTGCTGACGAGTGGTGTACAACTCGTGGCGAAGAGCTCTGTTAGCTCGGTCCAGCCCATCAGCATGCAGAACCAGGTGCTGATGGTGGAAGGGCTCTCGGGTGACGGTGGAGTAGGCGGCAGTGTAGTATCCCTCCGCGCCAACGTCAGATGCGATAGGAATGTGTCTGAAAGGGGAAGTGTCCAACGCCTGATACTCTCCACGAAGACGTGTCAGAGCAGCATGAGCCGCATCGTGGACTGCCATCTCGATGGTCACTCCAACACCATGAGCGGTGTGCAGCACGGTAGTGGACTCATACTCCCGAGAGTAGAGGTGGACGATGGCACGGTACTGCTCCTGGTTAAAGTCCTGGTACTCCTCGTAGACGGTGTACTCAGGGTGCCAGCGATAACCCAGATAGGTCATCATATCAGCTAGCACAGCAGGTGATCCTGAGGCACCAATGGCCGCAGTGTGGCGCACGACCTGCCTCGCGGGTTCCATCTGAAAACAAAGATGTTTCAATGGAGTCAAATGACAACATGGGCACTATTCAAAATGCTATCCTACAGAATAACTATGGCTTATCCAACTTTGGGGTGAACGTGGTAACGGGATCCTAATGTCAGAGTTAGTAAATTCGTTTAACCCGAGTAGAAAAGAGTTCAGAGTCCCAGAGTAAAGGTCGAGGAGTAAAAGATCCTAGTACCACCCGATGGCGACGTGGGCCCGTAAGGCACACAGCCAAGTTAGTAAAAGTTTTTGTAATGTCTAGACTCGACTTCGGCCAAGAAGTGTGGGAGGGGGATTCCTACAGGCAGTCGGCTCTGATACCAACTTGTGACGCCCCCGATTTAATCGTACACTAATCATGCACGCAAATGTGTACGATCAAGATCAGGGACTCACGGGAAGATATCACAACACAACTCTAAAACATAAATAAGTCATACAAGCATCATAATACAAGCCAGGGGCCTCGAGGGCTCGAATACAAGTGCTCGATCATAGACGAGTCAGCGGAAGCAACAATATCTGAGTACAGACATAAGTTAAACAAGTTTGCCTTAAGAAGGCTAGCACAAACTGGGATACAGATCGAAAGAGGCGCAGGCCTCCTGCCTGGGATCCTCCTAAACTACTCCCGGTCGTCATCAGCGGGCAGCACGTAGTAGTAGGCACCTCGAGTGTAGTAGGGGTCGTCATCGACGGTGGCATCTGGCTCCTGGACTCCAGCCTCTGGTTGCGACAACCAGAAAGAAAGGAAAGGGGAAAAGGGGAAAGAAAGCAACCGTGAGTACTCATCCAAAGTACTCGCAAGCAAGGAACTACACTACATATGCATGAGTATATGTGTAAGGAGGCCATATCAGTGGACTGAACTGCAGAATGCCAGAATAAGAGGGGGGTAGCTAATCCTGTCAAAGACTACGCTTCTCGCAGCCACCGTCTTGCATCAAGTAGAAGAGAGTAGATTGAAATCCTCCAAGTAGCATCTCCAAATAGCATCTCATAGCATAATCCTACCCGGCGATCCCCTCCTCATATCCCTGAGGTAGAGCGACCACCGGTTGTATCTGGCACTTGGAAGGCTGTGTTTTATTAAGTATCCGGTTCTAGTTGTCATAAGGTCAAGGTACAACTCCAAGTCGTCCTGTTACCGAAGATCACGGCTATTCGAATAGATTAACTTCCCTGCAGGGGTGCACCACATTCCCCAACACGCTCGATCCCATTTGGCCAGACACACTTTCCTGGGTCATGCCCGGCCGCGGAAGATCAACACGTCGCAGCCCCACCTAGGCTCAACAGAGAGGCCAGCACGCCGGTCTAAACCTAAGCGCACAGGGGTCTGGGCCCATCGCCCATAGCACACCTGCACGTTGCGTACGCGGCCGAAAGTAGAACTAGCCCCCTTAATACAAGAGCAGGCTTACGTTCCAATCCGGCGCGCGCCGCTCCGTCGCTGACGTCTGAAGGGCTTCGGCTGATACCACGACGTCGGGATACCCATAACTACTCCCGCGTAGATGGTTAGTGCGTATAGGCTCGTAGCCAACTCAGATCAAATACCAAGATCTCGTTAAGCGTGTTAAGTGTCCGCGAACGCCGAACAGGGCCAGGCCCACCTGTCTCCTAGGTGGTCTCAACCTGCCCTGTCGCTCCGCCATAAAGATCCACACAGAGGGCCGTCGGGACAAAGGTCCTTTCAGCCCCCAATCCGTGAATCACTCGCGGGTACTCTTCGAGCTGACCCGACTTTAGTCACCATCTGTATAGTATGTATGTATGTATAGTATATACACGTGATCACCTCCCGAGTGATCACGGCCCAATAGTATAGCAAGGCAGACTGACAAGAATGTAGGGCCAATGATGATAAACTAGCATCCTATACTAAGCATTTAGGATTGCAGGTAAGGTATCAACAGATGTAGCAACAATGTCAGGCTATGCATCAGAATAGGACCAACGGAAAGCAGTAACAGGCTACACTACTCTAATGCAAGCAGTATAGAGAGTAGAATAGGCGATATCTGGTGATCAAAGGGGGGGCTTGCCTGGTTGCTCTGGCAAGAGAGAGGGGTCGTCAACTCCGTAGTCGAACTGGGCAGCAGCAGTGTCGGTCTCGTAGTCTACCGGAGAGAAGAGGGGGAAGAAACAATGAATACAATGCAAACAAATGCATATCGATGCATGACATGACAAGTAACAATGCTAGGTGTGCCCAATCGCGGTAGTAGGTGATACCGACGAAGGGGGAAAACATCCGGGAAAGTATTCCCGGCGTTTCGCGTTTTCGGACCGGCGAACCGGAGGGGGGAAAGTTGCGTGTTCGGTATGCTAGGGGTGTGTGGCGGACGAACGGGCTGCGTATCCGGATTCGTCTCGTCGTTCTGAGCAACTTTCATGTAGAAAGTATTTTCATCCGAGTTACAGATTAAAAGATATGATTTTCTAAAGATTATATTAATTTCTGAAATTTAATTAATTAATTATTTAATTCGAAAATGAATTTATGACGTCAGCATGACATAAGAGTGACGTCAGCAGCCAGCAGTTCGGTTGACTAGTCAAATTGACATGGGGGACCCACCTGTCATAGACAGTGGGTTAAACAGGGTTCAAACTAATCTAAATTCAGTTATTAAACTGCTGGGCCCACCTGTCATTGTCTAATTTAGGTTAACTAAACTAATTTAATTAATTCCTGTTAATTAGGGGGGTGGGCCCCACTGGTCAGTGGCTGGGGGTTGCCAAGTCAGCAAGGTTGACTGGTCAACCCAGTCAACTGGGGCCCGTGGGGCCCGTTGGCAGTGACCCTGGTGGTAGCCCCAGGTCAGCCACGTCGGATGCCGGCGCCTGAGTTGGCTTTGGCAAGCCAAAACACGGCGGAGGACGCCGGCGAGCCTCGGGATTCTGCCACGGTGGCCCAAAACGGGTGTGGCTACTCCCGTTCGAAAGCTAATGACGTCGCGCGTCGCATGGGGCTACGGGTTGGTCTCGGGGATGACCGGAACCACGCCGGCGAGCAGCGGAGGCGGCGACTCGTACGGGTGGATGTCGGAGACGGCGGAACAGCGGGCTACGGAGCAAAAGAAGAGGCTAGGCAGGCTCTACGTGCGCGGGCGAGCTAAACGGGCACTGGAGCGGGACCATTTGGTCGCCGAAAGCTCGTCGGCGATGAGCTCCCGCGGTGATGGGTTCGGGCACGTACGAGGCGGTGATTACGAGCACGTTGGGGCGAGGAGAAGAGAGCGGAGAGGAAGGAGAGCTCACCGTGGAGCACACAAGAAGGCTCGGTGGCGGTTTAGGAGCTGCAGGGGCGGCGCCGGAGACGAAGAAGATCGATGGCAGCCGGAGAAGGGGACGAAGGGGATCCGATGCTGCAGCGCCTC
>NC_041390.1:501774438-501777274 GCF_002162155.2 Triticum dicoccoides | reverse complement strand
TTTGTTTTTTTTTCTTTTGTAATCTCTTTCTTTTATCTATTTCCCTTTCTGTTTTATTTAGTTTTAGGGCATTTAGGCATTTTATAAAATGGTGTTTGCTTCACCATAATTACCAGTGCAATATTTGGCAACCCCCGAACATTTTCGCTTTGCCTTTTGAAAACTTAGGGTGTTTGTCACTAATTCATATTTTGAATTTGCAATGATTTTGAACTACCACTTGATTAGCAACAGTAACACGGATGACATGGCATCATTAAAAGAGTTTTACTGTAGCCTAATTATCCGGGCGTTACAGCCATGGTCAAGGCCAGGAGGTGAGCGGCCCGAGGTCCGGTAAGAGCCCCTGAGTCGTGATGCTCGGGAGGTCTCCTTTAGCGCTCAAGCAGCCCTCGCTGGGCGAGAAAGGAAGGTAACGTCGCCGTGATAGAGCCGCACTGGGCGAGGGTTTTGCGCTGCGTTGGTCCAACTCTTGTAAGGGCGTGACTTATCTCTTGAGTTTGGTGTAGTTCCTTGATGAAGCGCCTGGCCCGAGCGGTGGCAGCTGAGGCGCTGCTGGGTTAGGTCCTCGCGAGCTTCTTCCCACTCCCCCGCACTTTCCTTAATGCTCTACATCCTCAGGTCCCGGCCCTCGAGCGAGCTCAGCCACCGCTGGTATGATAGGTCGCGATGCCGTGGGTCAAGGCCAGGGGGTGAGGGTTGGAGAGCCAGTAGGAGCCCGTGAGTCGCGATGCTCAGGCGCCCCCCTTTTAACGTGCAAGCGGTCCGTACCGGAGAGAGGGAGAGACAGCTCGCGATGTCCCTAGCGTTGCTCCTTGTAACACCCCGGATGTAACTTTCCAATTTGTACTCCAACTCTTGTCGTTTCCGGCGTTAAGTTATATTTATTTCCTCGGGTTTGGGTCTTTGTCTCCGTGTCTTGTTATCGTTGTCATGCATCTCATATCATGTCATCATGTGCATTGCATTTGCATACATGTTTGTATCTTGCATTCAAGCATTTTCCCCGTTGTCCGTTTTGCATTCCGGCGCTTTGTTCTCCTCCGGTGGTCATTTCTACCATTTTTCGTGTGTGGGGATTAAACATTTCCGGACAAACATCTCCGGTGGTCATCATGCTATATTCGTTGTCATCAACAAACTCACCAAAGTGGCTCACTTTCTGCCTATCAAAGAGTCGATCACTGCAGCTCAATTGGCGGAACTCTATACCTCTCGTATTGTCTCTCTGCACGGTATTCCACAAGTGATCTCTTCAGACCGTGGCAGCATCTTTACCTCGAAGTTTTGGGATTCTTTTCAGAAGGCCATGGGCACGAACATCCGCTTCAGCACAGCTTTCCATCCTCAAACTAGCGGTCAAGTCGAGCGTGTCAACCAGATTCTTGAAGATATGCTCAGGGCTTGTGTGATCTCCTTCGGCATGAAATGGGAGGATTGTCTTCCTTATGCTGAATTCTCCTACAACAACAGTTTTCAAGCAAGTTCGGGCAAGGCCCCATTTGAAATTCTGTATGGCAGGAAGTGCCGTACCCCTCTCAACTGGTATGAAACCGGTGAACGTCAGGTTTTGGGGAATGACTTAATCACAGAGGCAGAAGAAATGTGCAAAGTCATTCGTGATAACCTCCAAGCAGCCCAATCCCGTCAGAAGAGCTACTATGATAGTAAGCACCGCGATTTGGCTTTCGAGATCGGAGATCATGTTTACCTCCGCGTCTCTCCTATGAAAGGTACTCGTCGCTTCGGTATCAAAGGAAAGCTTGCCCCCAGATACGTGGGACCTTTCAAGATTGTCAGCAAGAGGGGCGACCTCGCCTATCAACTCGAGCTTCCTTCAAACTTTGCAAATGTTCATGACGTGTTCCATGTCTCTCAGCTTCGAAAGTGCTTCAAGACTCCTGACCGCACCATCAACTTCGAGGACATTGAGCTCCAAGAAGATCTCTCTTATCGTGAGCACCCAGTTGCTATTCTTGAAGAGACTGAACGCAAGACTCGCAATAAGTCAATCAAATTTCTCAAAGTCAAGTGGTCACACCATTCCGACCGTGAAGCTACCTGGGAACGCGAGGATCACCTCGGTTCTGAGTACCCGGTGTTCTTTCAGTCCTAGATCTCGGGACGAGATCCTTTCGTAGTGGTGGAGTGTTGTAACACCCCGAATGTAACTTTCCAATTTGTACTCCAACTCTTGCCGTTTCCGGCGTTAAGTTATATTTATTTCCTCGGGTTCGGGTCTTTGTCTCCGTGTGTTGTTATCGTTGTCATGCATCTCATATCATGTCATCATGTGCATTGCATTTGCATACGTGTTCGTCTCTTGCATTCAAGCATTTTCCCCGTTGTTCGTTTTGCATTCCGGCGCTTCGTTCTCCTCCGGTGGTCATTTCTACCTTTCTTTCATGTGTGGGGATTAAACATTTCCGGATTGGACCGAGACTTGCCAAGCGGCCTTGGTTTACTACCGGTAGACCGCCTGTCAAGTTTCGTATCATTTGGACTTCGTTTGATACTCCAACGGTTAACCGAGGGACCGAAAAGGCCTCGTGTGTGTTGCAGCCCAACACCCCTCCAATTTGGCCCAAAACCCACCTAACTCTGCTCCATCATCTAGAGTGTTCGATCACGATCGTGTGGCCGAAAACCGCACATCATTTGGACTCTCCTAGCTCCCTCTATGCCTATAGATAGACCGCCCCCCCGAAATTCGGATCTCCTTCTCCCCCGAAACCCTAGAAAATCCCCTCGCACGCACCGGACATGTCCGCCACCGCCGGACGAATCCCCCCGCCGCGCCCCAGCCTCTAGCCGCCTGCCACGTGGCGCCGCCACC
>NC_041390.1:501698826-501773851 GCF_002162155.2 Triticum dicoccoides | reverse complement strand
CCCGCCGCCAAGCCGCCCGACGCCGCCTTCGCCGGTGCCGCCCCGCCGCCGCACCGGTCGCCGTCGACCCACCGGCCGCCGCCTCGATCCGGCAGCCGCCGCCCCGGTCCAGTCGCCGCCGCCTTGGATTCGCGCCGCTCGCACCTCCCGGGGCTAGATCCGGCCGCCCCGTCGGAGTCCGGCCGCTCCCCGGCCTCCCCCCGCCGCGCTCGAGCCTCGCCGTCGCCGGAGACGGAGGAACCGGCCTCCTCTCGCCGGAGTTGATTTTTTTTCTCGCGGGGTGATTTTTTTTACCAAGTCCAAGAATTGCAGATCCAAGTGCCCCTGTTCGTAGCTCCGTAACTTTGTATCTGTAGCTCCGATTCATGCATATAGCATATAAAAATGTTCATCTCAGAGAGTACATCATTTCAATCCATTGCATCATTTTCATTTGAGTTCATCTTGATGCCCGAAATGCTGTTAGAAGAGAGCTACTTGGGTTAATTGTCAGATCTGCTACTCCATTTAGCTTTTTGTCATTTTTGCCAGGATTAATGTGTGCATGATATGCCCTGATGCTCTACATATGTTTTGTTAAGGGTTTTGTCATATTTCCAGAGGTGCAACCCATGTATTTTTGTGATGTGTGTGGTGACTAGTGCAAGCTTGCAAAGTGGTGCACTTAGTAATTCTGTTTTCAGGGACTTAGCATTTCCACTTAGTCCTTCAGCTGTTTATCTCATGTTGTCATATGTTAATGTTGTTTCCTAGTGATCCGTGCCTCTTTTGAGGATGATCAGTAAGGATGTTTTGTTAATATTGTAGTGCTCTATCCATCCATGTCTTTGTTTGAAATTATGGAGCACCCTAGCTTGAGTCAATCGAGCTCTACTTTTGCTACTTTGTGAATCTGGGCAGATTGTCAACTTGTTTGCAATTTTGTCGGTGATGTTGTAGTTGATCCGTGCATGCTATGCTATTGTTCTTGCCATGTATAGCTTGCATTTTGTGCCTTCTTGATGGATGTATGCTTGTCTTGTCATGACTTGCACCATAGTGAGTGCATTGAGCTCGTAAACATGCCTACTTGAGTTGTGTTTTCAGCATGTGCCAGTTTTCACTAAGTCTGAAAACTGATTATGTTTTTGCTATGTTCACATGCTTGCAATTGTATTTTCTGATCCCTTTTGGCTCAAGGTCACTAAGGGACTTTTGTTAAGCTCTTTGAGTAGCTCCATGCCATGCTTTAATTTGCCATGTTCAGGTCCTATAGCATGTAGTTTTGTTGCTCCGAAGAGTGATACCTGATCTGAAATTCCAGACAAGTGTTAATTTCACTAAGTCTGAGATCTGTTTGCCATATGCATTTTTGCCATGCTTGTTTGAACCTGTTAATGGATGAATTGGCCGTAGCTCAGTGCTAGACTTTTGTTAAGAATCTTGTATGCATCCCTGCCATGTATTTTGTTGTCATGTTTGGGTGCTGTAGCATGTTCATCTCATTGCATTTAGATGGCTACTTGCTGTAAATCGCAGACCGGTGTCATTTTTAAATCGCTTGCCATTTCCAAACCGTAACTCCGATTCCAGCGTTCTTTATATTGTTTTCAAGCGATTTCATCTCATCTTTCCAGTGGCACACTTGGGATTCCAAGTTGAGGCCAGGTTCATGCATGTCCTGTCATATCTTGCATTTTGCATCCCGCATTGCATCCCGCATAGCATATCATCATTGCATCATATTGCTTGGTCTTGCACGTGGTTGATTGTATCCTTGTTGCTTGTTTGTCTTGTTTGGGTAGAGCCGGGAGACGAGTTCGCTAATGAGGAGCCTGTTGAGTTTTCTTTTGAGGATCCAGTCAACTCTGACAACTGTGCAAGCAAGATGATCATACCCTCGAAATCACTACTATCTTTGCTATGCTAGTTTGCTCGCTCTTTTGCTATGCCATTGCTATGATGCCTACCACTTTCTTGCAAGCCTCCCAAATTGCCATGTAAAACCTCTAACCCACCATGTCCTAGCAAACCATTGATTGGCTATGTTACCGCTTTGCTCAGCCCCTCTTATAGCATTGCTAGTTGCAGGTGAAGATTGTAGGCCGTTCCTTGTTGGAACATTTATTTACTTGTGGGGATATGAATATGTTGCTATGTTATCTTAATGCATCTATATACTTGGTAAAGGGTGGAAGGCTCGGCCTCTCGCCTAGTGTTTTGTTCCACTCTTGCCGCCCTAGTTTCCGTCATATCGGTGTTATGTTCCCGGATTTTGCGTTCCTTACGCGGTTGGGTTATAATGGGAACCCCTTGATATTTCGCCTTGATTAAAGCTTTTCCAGCAATGCCCAACCTTGGTTTTACCATTTGCCACCTAGCCTTTTCTTTCCCTTGGGTTCTGCAGACTCAAGGGTCATCATTATTTTAAACCCCCCGGGCCAGTGCTCCTCTGAGTGTTGGTCCACCTGTCAGCTACCGGTGGCCACCAGGGGTAACTCTGGGCTGGCCTACCCGTACCTAAGACAATCTGAGTGTGCCCTGAGAAAGAGATATGTGCAACTCCTATCGGGATTTGTCGGCACATTCGGGCGGTGTTGCTGGTCTTGTTTTAACCTGTCGAAGTGTCTTGAGTAACCGAGATACCGAGTCTGATCGGAACGTCTTGGGAGGAGGTCTATTCCTTCGTTGACCATGAGAGCTTGTCATGGGCTGAGTTGGGACTCCCCTGCAGGGATTGAACTTTCGAAAGCCGTGCCCGCGGTTATGGGCAGATGGGAATTTGTTAATGTCTAGTTGTAGATAACTTGAACCTTAACTTAACTAAAATGAATCAACCGAGTGTGTTACCGTGATGGCCTCTTCTCGGCGGAGTCCGGGAAGTGGACACGGTGTTGGAGTAATGTTTGCGCAGGTTGTTCTCTAGTTTCTCGCTCGTGCTTTACCTCCTCTTCTCGCTCTCTTTTGCGAATAAGTTATCCACCATATTTTGCTAGTCGCTTGCTGCAGCTCCACATATTTACCTTGCCATACCTATAAGCTTAAATAGTCTTGATCGCGAGGGTGCGAGATTGCTGAGTCCCTGTGGCTCACAGATTACTATTACACCAGATGCAGGGCCTGATGATTCCGCTCCAGGAGACGCGTTTGAGCTCAAGTGGGAGTTCGACAAAGACTCTCAACGTTACTATGTTTCCTTTCCTGATGATCAGTAGTGGTGCCCAGTTGGGGGTGATTGGGACCATGACGCTTGTTGGGTTATCTTTTATTTTGGCGCCGTAGTCGGGCCATGAGTGTTTGGATGATGTAATGTTATTTATGTACTTGATTGACGTGGCGAGTGTAAGCCAACTATGTTCTCCCCTTTATTATTTATATTACATGGGATGTTGTGAAGATTGCCTAACTTGCAACATATGCCTTCAATGCGATTATGTCTCTAAGTCATGCCTCGACACATGGGAGCTATAGTCGCATCGATGGTGTTACAAGTTGGTATCAGAGCCTTCCCCGACCTTAGGAGCCCCATTGCTTGATCGTTTTTAGCGGCCTAGTTGTGTCTAGAAAAATGTTTTGAGTCAATTAGGAATTATATATCGGAGAGTTTAGGAATTCTTTTTACTTCCCAGTCTCCTCATCGCTCTGGTATGGCATCCTGACGTAGAGTTTTGGCTCTTCTCTTCTCAAATTTCACAAAAAAAAATTTAGGATCACGCGGGTATCTTGGAATCGTTCCGATGGTTTTATGATGAGAACATTGTCTTGGTGCCTCCTGTCAGGGGTTTAGTGGAAGTGTCCCGGGGAGTTGAGCTCTGAGGTGTTTTCATCATAATTCTATCGTTGCAGTTCTGGAATACCTGAGTTTAGTACGCCGACATCAAAAATCTCTTTTATGCAGTTCGTTGGTGAGATAACCTCGACGCCACCCAGTACTGGGGCGGGAGTTCGGGAGTATCGCTATAACTGGTATAACGGATGCTTTTCGAAGGTTGAGGTAGATGGTTTGCGAAGGTTTCTTGGTTATGTGTTGAAGGATGGATACAGCTGGATGTAGGAATTGCTAGTTTGGGTGAGATATTATGCTTCCCCTGTATCCCCAACACCTAATTGCATAACCGGAAAGGTTCGGGAGTTTCATAGGTGGGAATTCTAGTAGCTCTAGTTCTTCTTCCACGGATATTGGTTTGAGATTGGGATTTCTTACCGATTATTCGTTCTTGATCCGTACCTTGTTGATTTATTTCTCTACCTTAATTCTACGTGGCTTCTCAATTTATGGATATGTGACCATTTCAAGAGGAATGCATTCATTCATTTTGTTCGGATGTGAAGACTATATGTTGCAATTTTCATTCCGTTGGATTCAGCTTCAATATTTGTCTGTCAATGTGCTAATGGTGGTCAACCTCTTCAGGATGGCTCCTCCAACGCGCACGACTCTGAATCCTGATCCGCCACCACCTCCACCTCCTCCGGAGGCATGGCAAGCTGTGATGGCCGCAACCAATGCAAACACACAGTTGATCATGCAAATTCTTCAAGAGCGCAATCAAGGCAACCAAGGGAATCAAGGCAGCAATCAGAATCACTTTGCTACACTCAACCAGTTCCTTGCTAACGGGCCAAAGACTTTCAGCAATTGTGTTGAGGGAACCGATGCTGACGATTGGCTTGTGGATCTGTGCAAGCATTTCGAGTGCAGTAATGTCAGGCCTGAGGACTTTGTCAAGTTCGCTTCCTTCCAACTCAAAGATCAAGCTGCAGAATGGTTCCAGCAGTACAAGGATTCCAGAGGTGGACGTGTTATCACTTGGGATGATTTCCGTCGAGATTTCCGAGCTCATCATATTCCCCAGAGCGTGGTTGAAAGCAAGCATGAGGAATTCCGCAATCTGAAGCAAGGCTCTTTATCTATCTATGACAACAACAAGTTGTTCTAGAAGCTCGCCCGCTTTGCCAAGCAGGACGTCCCTGATGAGAAGAGCATGATATACCAGTTCAGGGGTGGTCTCAGAGAAGAAATTCAGCTAGCTCTTGTCCTCTTTCAGCCCTTGAGATACGATGAGTTCTACAACATGGCACTGAAGCAAGAGGCTGCTCAGTTGAGGTGTGATGCTTCCAAGAAGCGAGTCAGAGATGTTACTTCTTCTTCATCTACTCAAGTGGCCAAGCAGCAGAAGTTTTGGCTTCCTCCTCCTCCGTCCCGTCAGCCATATCAGTAGAAGAGCAAAGGTGGCAGTGGTTCTTCCCACCCACCCAACCCTGGCTTTCAGAACAAGACTTCGTCTCAAGCTCCAAGATCGAGTGCTCCGTATCACCGCCCGCTTTCAGAGGTGACGTGCAACAAGTGCCAACAGAAGGGTCACTATGCCAATAAGTGTTTCAACCAGAGGCGTCTTCCTTCTCCTCCTCCTGTCAGATCGGCAAGTACAGCTGTGGTCAAGCATAATCCCAAGCACGCCAAGGTCAATTTGATGAACGCAGCTCAGGCAGAGGACTCGTCAGATGTGATCATGGGTAACCTTCCTGTTAATGATATTCCTGCAAAAGTTCTTTTTGACACGGGTGCATCGCATTGTTTCATCTTGAGACCGTTTTCATCTAAGCATGGTTTGCCTTTGCAAATTTTGCCTAGTCCTTTAGCAGTTGTCTCTCCCGGTAAGCGCATGCATGCTAACTCCATTGCTCCGGATGTTACTATCACCTTGGGGGACTACAAGTTTCTATCTTCTCCTACGGTTCTTGGTAACTCGGATATTGATCTTATTCTCGGAATGGATTGGCTTTCTAAGCACAAGGCTCAGCTTGATTGTGCTGCCAGGCAGATTCAATTGACTCATTCGTCTGAGGATGTAATTGTCTTTGCCGCTCGTGATGATACCATCCGTCTGTTTTCTCTCAATGAGAAGGCTGATTGGATGCTATTTCGCAAATTCCAGTCGTTTGCGAATATCAAGACGTCTTTCCAGAAGAGCTTCCAGGAATGCCTCCGCACCGGCCAGTTGAATTCGTTATTGATCTTGAGCCTGGCACGGAACCTGTGTGCAAGCGTCCTTGCAAGCTCGGACCTGAAGAGTTGAAGGAGCTGAAGAAGCAACTCGATATTCAAGAGAAAATGGGTCTCATCCGGCCTAGTTCTTCTCCGTGGGGTTGTGGTGTTCTTTTTGTGAAGAAGAAGGATGGCACGGACCGACTTTGTGTTGATTACCGTCCAGTGAACAAGAAGACCATCAAGAACAAATATCCACTTCCCAACATCAATGAGCTGTTCGAACAACTCAAAGGTGCCCAAGTATTCTCCAAGCTTGATCTTCGTATGGGTTATCATCAGATTCGAATCCGTGAGCAAGATATTCCCAAGACGGCTTTCAGGACAAGCTTTGGTTCATATGAATACACTATCATGTCTTTTGGTCTCGTCAACGCTCCTCCGACGTTCTCTCGCATGATGAAATTCATCTTCAACGCCTACACCAATGACTTCGTTTTGGTCTATCTCGACGACATTCTGGTTTTATCCAAGAATAAGGAAGATCATGCCAAACACTTGCATTTGGTTCTTGATAAGCTCAGAGAACATCAGTTCTACGCCAAGTTCTCCAAGTGTGAATTTTAGCTCGCTGAGGTTCTTTATCTTGGTCATATCATCTCTGCCAAGGGCATTGCCGTAAATCCTGAGAAGGTGTCTGCAATTGTGAATTGGGAACCTCCTCAGAACGTGAAGCAACTCCGTAGCTTCCTCGGTCTCGCAAGCTATTGTCGAAGATTCGTTGAAAACTTTTCTAATATCGCGAAGCCTCTCTCTAATCTTCTCCAGAAGCACGTCAAGTACGTTTGGTCTCCGGAGTGTGACATTGCTTTCAACACTTTGAAAGAGAAATTGATCACTGCTCCAGTTCTGACTCCGCCTGATGAATCCAAGCCGTACGAGGTCTTTTGTGATGCATCTCTCCAAGGTCTTGGCGCAGTTTTGATGCAAGAGAAGAAAGTTGTTTCTTATACCTCTCGCTAGTTGAAGCCTAATGAGAAGAACTACCCCACTCATGATCTCGAGTTGGCGGCAGTTGTGCATGCTCTTTTGACTTGGAGACATCTTCTATTGGGAAGAAAAGTGGACATTTTCACTGATCACAAGAGTCTCAAGAACATCTTCACTCAGCCTAATCTCAACCTCAGGCAAACTCGATGGGTCGAAATGATTCAAGAGTATAATCTGAGTATCGAGTATACTCCAGGCAAAGCCAATGTGATTGCTGACGCATTGAGCAGAAAGGCCTGCTGCAACAGTTTGATTCTCAAGCCTTATCAACCCGAGCTTTGTGAAGCTTTCCGCAAACTTAATCTGCAAGTTGTTCCTCAAGGTTTCCTCGCCAACCTTCAAGTCTCTCCTACCTTAGAAGACCAGATTCGCCAAGCTCAGCTTCTTGATGCTATGGTGAAAAAGGTGAAGATTGGGATTGCCAAGAGTCAACCCAAGTACAAGTGCTACCGCCTTGATGACAAGGACACTCTCTTCTTCGAGGATCGTATTGTTGTACCCAAAGGTGACCTCCGTGAAGTGATCATGAACGAGGCTCACAATTCTCTCCTCTCCATCCACCCTAGGAGCACGAAGATGTATCAGGACCTCAAGCAAGCTTATTGGTGGACTCGAATGAAGCGCGAAATTGCTCAATTTGTGAATGATTGTGATGTCTGCAGAAGAGTGAAGGCAGAACACCAAAGGCTAGCTGGTCTCCTCCAGCCTCTTGCCATTCTAGAATGGAAGTTTGACCACATTGAAATGGACTTCGTGACTGGGTTTCAAAGTCCAAGCGTGGCAATGATGCTATATTCGTTGTCATCGACAAACTCATCAAAGTGGTTCACTTTCTGCCTATCAAAGAGTCGATCACTGCAGCTCAATTGGCGGAACTCTATACCTCTCGTATTGTCTCTCTGCACGGTATTCCACAAGTGATCTCTTCAGACCGTGGCAGCATCTTTACCTCGAAGTTTTGGGATTCTTTTCAGAAGGCCATGGGCACGAACATCCGCTTCAGCACAGCTTTCCATCCTCAAACTAGCGGTCAAGTCGAGCGTGTCAACCAGATTCTTGAAGATATGCTCAGGGCTTGTGTGATCTCCTTCGGCATGAAATGGGAGGATTGTCTTCCTTATGCTGAATTCTCCTACAACAACAGTTTTCAAGCAAGTTCGGGCAAGGCCCCATTTGAAATTCTGTATGGCAGGAAGTGCCGTACCCCTCTCAACTGGTATGAAACCGGTGAACGTCAGGTTTTGGGGAATGACTTAATCACAGAGGCAGAAGAAATGTGCAAAGTCATTCGTGATAACCTCCAAGCAGCCCAATCCCGTCAGAAGAGCTACTATGATAGTAAGCACCGCGATTTGGCTTTCGAGATCGGAGATCATGTTTACCTCCGCGTCTCTCCTATGAAAGGTACTCGTCACTTCGGTATCAAAGGGAAGCTTGCCCCAGATACGTGGGACCTTTCAAGATTGTCAGCAAGAGGGGCGACCTCGCCTATCAACTCGAGCTTCCTTCAAACTTTCCAAATGTTCATGACGTGTTCCATGTCTCTCAACTTCGAAAGTTCTTCAAGACTCCTGACCGCACTGTCAACTTTGAGGGCATTGAGCTCCAAGAAGATCTCTCTTATCGTGAGCACCTAGTTGCTATTCTTGAAGAGACTGAACGCAAGACTAGCAACAAGTCAATCAAATTTCTCAAAGTCAAGTGGTCACACCATTCCGACCGTGAAGCTACCTGGGAACGCGAGGATCACCTCGGTTCTGAGTACCCGGTGTTCTTTCAGTCCTAGATCTCGGGACGAGATCCTTTCGTAGTGGTGGAGTGTTGTAACACCCCAAATGTAACTTTCCAATTTGTACTCCAACTCTTGCCATTTCCGGTGTTAAGTTATATTTATTTCCTCGGGTTCGGGTCTTTGTCTCCGTGTGTTGTTATCGTTGTCATGCATCTCATAGCATGTCATCATGTGCATTGCATTTGCATACGTGTTCGTCTCTTGCATTCAAGCATTTTCCCCGTTGTTCGTTTTGCATTCCGGCGCTTCGTTCTCCTCCGGTGGTCATTTCTACCTTTCTTTCATGTGTGGGGATTAAACATTTCCGGATTGGACCAAGACTTGCCAAGCGGCCTTGGTTTACTACCGGTAGACCGCCTGTCAAGTTTCGTATCATTTGGACTTCGTTTGATACTCCAACGGTTAACCGAGGGACCGAAAAGGCTTCGTGTGTGTTGCAGCCCAACACCCCTCCAATTTGGCCCAAAACCCACCTAACCCAGCTCCATCATCTAGAGCGTTCGATCACGATCACGTGGCCGAAAACCGCACCTCATTTGGACTCTCCTAGCTCCCTCTATGCCTATAGATAGACCGCCCCCCCGAAATTCGGATCTCCTTCTCCCCCGAAACCCTAGAAAATCCCCTCGCGCGCACCGGACATGTCCGCCACCGGCGGACGAATCCCGCCGCCGCGCCCTAGCCTCTAGCCGCCTGCCACGTGGTGCCGCCACCGCCTCCACCGCCGCGGCCCGTAGCGCCGCCGCCGCCTCCTTCGCTCCCCGCCGCCAAGCCGCCCGACGCCGCCTTCGCCGGTGCCGCCCCGCCGCCGCACCGGTCACCGTCGACCCACCGGCCGCCGCCGCCTCGATCCGGCCGCCGCCGCCCCGGTCCAGTCGCCGCCGCCTCGGATTCGCGCCGCCCGCACCTCCCGGGGCCAGATCCGGCCGCCCCGTCGGAGTCCGGCCGCTCCCCGGCCTCCCCTCGCCGCGCTCGAGCCTCACCGTCGCCGGAGACGGAGGAACCGGCCTCCTCTCGCCGGAGTTGATTTTTTTCTCGCGGGGTGATTTTTTTTTCTACCAAGTCCCAGAATTACAGATCGAAGTGCCCCTGTTCGTAGCTCCATAACTTTGCATCCGTAGCTCCGATTCATGCATATAGCATATAAAAATGTTCACCTCAGAGAGTACATCATTTCATTCCATTGCATCATTTTCATTTGAGTTCATCTTGATGCCCTAAATGCTGTTAGAAGAGGGCTACTTGAGTTAATTGTCAGATCTGCTACTCCATTTAGCTTTTTGTCATTTTTGCCAGGATTAATGTGTGCATGATATGCCCTGATGCTCTACATATGTTTTGTTAAGGGTTTTGTCATATTTCCAGAGGTGCAACCCATGCATTTTTGTGATGTGTGTGGTGACTAGTGCAAGCTTGCAAAGTGGTGCACTTAGTAATTTTGTTTTCAGGGACTTAGCATTTCCACTTAGTCCTTCAGCTGTTTATCTCATGTTGTCATATGTTAATGTTGTTTCCTAGTGATCCGTGCCTCTTTTGAGGATGATCAGTAAGGATGTTTTGTTAATATTGTAGTGCTCTATCCGTCCATGTCTTTGTTTGCAATTATGGAGCACCCTAGCTTGAGTCAATCGAGCTCTACTTTTGCTACTTTGTGAATCTGGGCAGATTGTCAACTTGTTTGCAATTTTGCCGGTGATGTTGTAGTTGATCCGTGCATGCTATGCTATTGTTCTTGCCATGTATAGCTTGCAGTTTGTGCCTTCTTGATGGATGTATGCTTGTCTTGTCATGACTTGCACCGTAGTGAGTGCATCGAGCTCGTAAACATGCCTACTTGAGTTGTGTTTTCAGCATGTGCCAGTTTTCACTAAGTCTGAAAACTGATTATGTTTTTGCTATGTTCACATGCTTGCAATTGTATTTTCTGATCCCTTTTGGCTCAAGGTCACTAAGGGACTTTTGTTAAGCTCTTTGAGTAGCTCCATGCCATGCTTTACTTTGCCATGTTCAGGTCCTATAGCATGTAGTTTTGTTGCTCCGGAGAGTGATACCTGATCTGAAATTCCAGACAAGTGTTAATTTCACTAAGTCTGAGATCTGTTTGCCATATGCATTTTTGCCATGCTTGTTTGAACCTGTTAATGGATGAATTGGCCGTAGCTTAGTGCTAGACTTTTGTTAAGAATCTTGTATGCATCCCTGCCATGTATTTTGTTGTCATGTTTGGGTGCTGTAGCATGTTCATCTCATTGCATTTAGATGGCTACTTGCTGTAAATCGCAGACCGGTGTCATTTTTAAATCGCTTGCCATTTCCAAACCGTAACTCCGATTCCGGCATTCTTTATATCGTTTTCAAGCGATTTCATATCATCTTTCCAGTGGCACACTTGGGATTCCAAGTTGAGGCCAGGTTCATGCATTTCCTGTCATATCTTGCATTTTGCATCCCGCATCGCATCCCGCATAGCATATCATCATTGCATCATATTGCTTGGTCTTGCACGTGGTTGATTGTATCCTTGTTGCTTGTTTGTCTTGTTTGGGTAGAGCCGGGAGACGAGTTCGCTAATGAGGAGCCCGTTGAGTTTGCTTTTGAGGATCCAGTCAACTCTGACAACTGTGCAAGCAAGATGATCATACCCTTGAAATCACTACTATCTTTGCTATGCTAGTTTGCTCGCTCTTTTGCTATGCCATTGCTACGATGCCTACCACTTGCTTGCAAGCCTCCCAAATTGCCATGTAAAACCTCTAACCCACCATGTCCTAGCAAACCGTTGATTGGCTATGTTACCGCTTTGCTCAGCCCCTCTTATAGCGTTGCTAGTTGCAGGTGAAGATTGTAGGCCGTTCCTTGTTGGAACATTTATTTACTTGTTGGGATATCATTATGTTGCTATGTTATCTTAATGCATCTATATACTTGGTAAAGGGTGGAAGGCTCGGCCTCTCGCCTAGTGTTTTGTTCCACTCTTGCCGCCCTAGTTTCCATCATATCGGTGTTATGCTCCCGGATTTTGCGTTCCTTATGCGGTTGGGTTATAATGGGAACCCCTTGATATTTCGCCTTGATTAAAGCTTTTCCAGCAATGCCCAACCTTGGTTTTACCATTTTCCACCTAGCCGTTTCTTTCCCTTGGGTTTTGCAGACTCAAGGGTCATCATTATTTTAAACCCCCTGGGCCAGTGCTCCTCTGAGTGTTGGTCCACCTGTCAGCTGCCGGTGGCCACCAGGGGCAACTCTGGGCTGGCCTACCCGTACCTAAGACAATCTGAGTGTGCCCTGAGAAAGAGATATGTGCAGCTCCTATCGGGATTTGTCGGCACATTCGGGCGGTGTTGCTGGTCTTGTTTTAACCTGTCGAAGTGTCTTGAGTAACCGAGATACCGAGTGTGATCGGAACGTCTTGGGAGGAGGTCTATTCCTTCGTTGACCGTGAGAGCTTGTCATGGGCTAAGTTGGGACTCCCCTGCAGGGATTGAACTTTCGAAAGCCGTGCCCGCGGTTATGGGCAGATGGGAATTTGTTAACGTCCGGTTGTAGATAACTTGAACCTTAACTTAACTAAAATGAATCAACCGAGTGTGTTACCGTGATGGCCTCTTCTTGGCGGAGTCCGGGAAATGGACACGGTGTTGGAGTAATGTTTGCGCAGGTTGTTCTCTAGTTTCTCGCTCGTGCTTTGCCTCCTCTTCTCGCTCTCTTTTGCGAATAAGTTATCCACCATATTTTGCTAGTCGCTTGCTGCAGCTCCACATATTTACCTTGCCATACCTATAAGCTTAAATAGTCTTGATCGCGAGGGTGCGAGATTGCTGAGTCCTTGTGGCTCACAGATTACTATTACACCAGATGCAGGGCCTGATGATTCCGCTCCAGGAGACGCGTTTGAGCTCAAGTGGGAGTTCGACGAAGACTCTCAACGTTACTATGTTTCCTTTCCTGATGATCAGTAGTGGTGCCCAGTTGGGGGTGATTGGGACCGTGTCGCTTGTTGGGTTATCTTTTATTTTGGCGCCGTAGTCGGGCCATGAGTGTTTGGATGATGTAATGTTATTTATGTACTTGATTGACGTGGCGAGTGTAAGCCAACTATGTTCTATCCTTTATTATTTATATTACATGGGATGTTGTGAAGATTGCCTAACTTGCGACATATGCCTTCAATGCGATTATGTCTCTAAGTCGTGCCTCGACACGTGGGAGCTATAGTCGCATCGAGGGTGTTACACTCCTGTAGTAGGTACTGCACACCAGTCATAAAGAGAAACAAGTCCTGTTGTTACGGTTGCCAGCCAACCTTTGGTCGCTCCGGGGGAGTGATTGGGGCACTGAGGTCCTAGTGAGGTGGCACCTTGCGGGGCTGCCGTGGCCAGAGCTCGACCACTCAGATTTTTCGGCGTTGCAGGGACGGACCCGTGCGTAGATGCCGTGCCAAAGCGAGCGGCTCTATAGGTAGGCGCCAATCGAGCAGGCGATTAGGTCGGGTATGTTAAGCATGCAGGAGGAAATTCATTTTAAGTAGACACATGAAAAGCAAATGCTGCTAGGCCAGGCCCGAGCAGCTCGGGGATGATGCAGCCCGAGGGGCGCCCCCGACAAGGTAAGTAAAGAGCATAAGCAAAACGGATACATGCCGCAGGGACGGACCCACGTGATCTGGGAATAATGCGGCCCTGTGGGCGCTCTCAGCTAAAATGGAACTTAGAAAGATGTCACCTGGTGCCGTTGAAGATGGAGTGATGCTAAAGAAGCGGGCGATACGTGATAAATACGTCGACCCTCACGAGCCCCCAGGCCCAGGAGCCTCGGGAGGCTCCGGGGGCACAGGTGGGTCTTCGAAGGCCCTCTCCATCTCCGCCAGGACCGCACGATGCCTGACCTCCTGAGCCTCCAGAATGCTCCTCAGCAAGCGCTGATGAGCGGCAACCGCGTTTGGCAGGCCGAAAGGCATGCGGACGTAGTTGTGAGGTGGACCCTCGCAACGCCCCACGCGCGAAGGCCAGAGGCGCTCTTGAGACGCGGCTTGGTTGAGCCCTGGCACGTCGACACAGACATGCAGCCCACCATCCTCGCCTGGATGTGGGGCCATGGCGGGCAAGCGGCGGCTGCCGCACATGACTCTCGACTCCTGTAGCTCCTGAGTGTTGCTTGCGATGAACTACTGAGGATTTGGTCTTCCTTGCCTTGTACCTTCCTGAGGGAAACGTGCCTGGAAGCACCCCTCCAAGTGGTGCCCGAGCGCCTCCCTCGCGACCTTGGCAAAGTCGGTGGCTCTCCAAGAAAGAGCCCCCGAGCCCTGCCTAAGGAGGGCGCCGGGCGCGCGTTCCTATGAGAGAGAGGGTGGCACTCCCTGATTGGGCGCAGATCCTGACCCAACACCTCCGGAGGTGCCTGCCTCCTGATGGCTTGGGCCAGGCGAAGCCTTCTTCTTCTTGGGGTTCGCCTCGGGAAGTCTTCCGTTTCTGCGGTCCGGGTCTTCGATTGCTGCGGCTTGGAACGCGCGGTCAAGTGAACACACTGTGTCCCTTTCTTCACAGGGTATGGTGATGACTCCACCGCTTCCTGGCATCTTGAGGACATTGTATCCATGGTGAGTCACTGCCATGAACTTGGCCAGGGCTGGGTACCCGAGGATGGCGTTGTATGGCAGACGGATGTGGGCGATGTCGAAGTCGATGAGCTCGGTGCGGTAGTTGTTGCGCTATCCGAAGGTGACTGGAAGGTGAACCTGCCCTATCGGAACAGTGGAACCATCAGTGACTCCTGAGAAGGGCTTGGTTGGCTGAAGCTGATCGTACGGTACTTGGAGATTGTCGAACGTCTCGACGGACAGGACGTTGAGTCCTGCTCCGCCGTCAATGAGGGTCCTGGTGACCTGCATGTTGCTGATGACTAGGAAGCAAAGCATAGGGAGGACTCCGGCCGTTGCCACGCACTTGAGTTGATCCGCTGAGCTAAATGTGATAGCGCATGCGGACCACCTGAGAGGGTGCGTGGCCTCAAGCTTGGGGAGGACTGCATTCACCTCGCGAGAAAACTGCTTGAAGATGCGCTGTGAGGCTGGGGCCTGCGCGCCACCCAAGATGCAAGCGATTGCGCGCGGCTCCTGGAAGCCCCCAGCCCCCTCGTCCTGATGTTGGTCTTCGTTCCTCCTTGGCGGTGGCGGTAGAGGAGGAAGGCCTGCGTTGCCGCGCGGGCGATCCTCACGAGGCTGATCTCTCCAGCCTCCCTCGCGAGGATGGTCCTGCCAGTGATCCTCGCGAGGTCGGTCACGCCACCCTTGGCGAGGGCCACAGTCTTCCCATTGTCCGCCACCTCTTCCTCCTCCTCGGTCATAGCCCCTGTCATTGCGC
Organism: Triticum dicoccoides; assembly: GCF_002162155.2. Classification (NCBI taxonomy): domain Eukaryota; kingdom Viridiplantae; phylum Streptophyta; class Magnoliopsida; order Poales; family Poaceae; genus Triticum; species Triticum dicoccoides. The sequence goes on along the minus strand of NC_041390.1, from coordinate 501,758,682 downwards.
TCGGGGCGTCGGCCGACACGTCCATCTCTCACGGCCCTGAGCTCTTGACATTCGTTGGTGTTGTGAGTGTGGAGGTCGTGGTACACGCAGTACCGGCTGCCCTTGGATGACTCAGGCTGATCCCTGCCTCGCTTGGTGTCTGGCTCCGCTGCAAGCACGGCAGCCCCCTTGCGCTTCACGTCCTTGGCCTTGGGCTTCTTCTCTTCTGGGTCAGCAGCTGGGAGTTCGAGGAGTGAAAGGCGCCCTTCCTCAGCCCTGGCACACTTGGTCGCTAAGTTGAACAGCTCCAGGGATGTGCATAGGTCTTCATGGATTGCTAGCTCCTCCTTCATCTTGACGTCGCGTACGCCATCGGAGAAGGCCGAGATGATGGCTTCTTCATTCACCTTGGGGATATTGAGGCGAGTGTTGTTGAAGCGCTGGATGTATTTCTGCAGGGTTTCCCCTTGCTACTGCTTGATGCGGCGCAGATCGCTCACGGCCGGGGGGCGGTCGCGAGTGCCCTGGAAGTTGGCGATGAAGCGAGTGCGCATCTCGTCCCAGGAGGAGATTGTGCCAGGAGCCAGGTTCAGGAGCCAGGTGCGGGCCCCGTCCTTGAGCGCCATGGGAAACCAGTTCGCCGTGACCCTTTTGTATCCGTTGGTGGCTTCGATGCATAGCTCGTAGAGTTGCAGGAACTCCGTAGGGTCTATCGTGCCATCGTAGCGAGGGAGCAGGTCAGGCTTGAACTTGCCTGGCCATGCGATGTCGCGTAGCTCGGGGGTGAGGGCACGGCAGCCTGCTGTGGCCACCGGTGCCTTTTGCTGGTACTGGGCTTGCTCTTGGGGATTACCGCGCGCCGCCGCTTGGAGCAGCGCGGGGTCTTGGCATGGAGGTGCAGGGACGCGATCTTGGCGCGCCGGCGACGGGAGCGCGCGAGCGCCTTCTTGGGGACGAGGGATCTCTTCGCAGCTCATTTCTTGCTGCGTAGGCGCCGGACGTGGAGGGTCTCGCCTTGGGGCTGGGCGCCTTGGAGCCAGGGCGCCTCCTTGGGGAGGAGGTGGTGGAGGCACTTCCTGATCCTCGCCTCCTGTGTGGAATGCAGGGCAAGGCAGCAAGAGGGACGGCAAGGGGGATCCCCCTGCGGTGCTGACGAGCTCGGTGATGCAGGAGAGCCAGTCTTCGTAGAGGTCGTCGACGGGGCGGTAGTGCAAGAGCTCTCTTGCCAGGAGCAGCGCGACATGCGCGTCCGTGGGGGCGCGACGGGCGTGGGACGACGAAGCGGCTGGAGTCAGTGATGGTGTGGCGGTGCGGCCCTCCCGCCGCACCGAAGGATGCTGGGAGGAGGCCTGCTGCTCGTTCCCCACCGTCCGGTGGCGGCGTTGGCGGCAGGCGACAGGGAACGACGAGGGCGTCCGCCGACGGGCGCCGTCTGGGCGACGCGGGTGGCGAGAGCAGCCCGGCGCTCAGCGCGAGCCCGACGAGCGTCAGCCATGGACACGACAGAAGATCACACGCGAACAGCGGAAGAAAGATTCTAGCGCACCCCTACCTGGCGCGCCAAATGTTGGATTTCGGGTTCCGGGAGACCCTTGAGGTTCGAACACTGGGGTGCGCACAGAGATCTCTCCCCTACGGATCTACGTCCAATCTCCTCGCGTGATCTAAACTGGAAACAATGAACAACACAAGGGACATGAGGTTTATACTGGTTCGGGCCACCGTTGCGGTGTAATACCCTACTCCAGTGTGTGGTGTGGTGGATTGCCTCAGGGGCTGATGAGGAACAGTACAAGGGAATAACAGCCTCGCGAGAGGTGTTCTTGAGCTGGTGCGATGAACTGCTAGGGTGAGTTCAGTCGCCTCTCTGCTAGGGCTCTACCAGATTTCTGGATGATTTCTAGATGTCTCTACTCTGTGGTGGCAAGTTCTATTTATAGAGGCCCTGGGCCTCTCCCCAAATAATGAGCGGGAAGGGTGCCAACAATTGGCTATTTTGAAGGGGAACATATAGTACAAGTTATCCTGACCAAAGGTGGTCTTCGGCTGCCAAAAGCATTGGTGATGACGCCGTCTTGGGCTCCACGGTGACCTCCGTCCTGCCGCTCTGCTGGTCTTGGTCTCGTTGCACCGGAATGGTAACCTTTGCCCGATGCCTTGGCCTGTGCTTGCCCCCTTTGCACCAAAGGGGAAACAAGGACACTTCGCAGGCCGGCGCCCGCCTGGTCTCGATCGTCATGGCTTGCATCACGGGTTCCTCGCGAGGTACCACTGCCTTGATATCTCCGCCTCCTCGTGAGCCTGCCTGATGAGGCTACCTCTAAGGAAGCTTCCTGTCGTCCGCCCCGCGAGGCTTGGCCCCTCACGAGGGTCTTGAGCTTGAGTTGATGAAGATGGGCCGCGCTGGGCCCCCACTTGAGCCACGCCGTAGGCCGTAGGCAGGCAAGTCTGGGGACCCCCGTTCCCAGAATGCCGACAGGGGAATCATAGTATCCATCATCCTTTCCTCACTTGGGACAATGCTCTAATAATGATGATCATCACACTTTTATTTACTTACAACTCAAATTTTTTTGACTATATACTGCAAGGCAAAAGCCTCACAGCACTTTATTGAAAGCAACAAAGGAAAAACAGAGTCCTGTACAATTCAATTACATAAGAAAGAAGAAAGGAGAAAGACATACTTACAACCCAAACTGGGTAACAAGAGCTAACTAAGGAAGATTAGTAATCTAGGTCAGAAGGCTATCCCTGTATTTACATTTAATCCTATGAGAGAGCAAGGTTATGTCATGAATAAAGTTATGTCTCCAGGATCTGAATGTAGGCCTCTCATTCCTAAAAACCTTGCCATTCCTTAGAATCCAGATATTCCAAGCAGCTGTAAAGACCACTTCAGTGAAGAAAATATGCCCAAAATCCTTCCTAGCCTTTACTGCCATGTTATAAGTGGTCATCCCAGGCTGAGGATCCCAGTGAATCTGCAAGTAATCCTAGACTCTAACACTGAAATTACAGGAGAAAAACAAGTGGGCAACATCTTCATGAATGAGATATGGGCATAGCACACAAGAATGATCCTCCACATGCCAGTGCCTCCTGTGTAACATATCTCTTGTATTTAAACGATCCCTCAGCAGAAGCCACCCAAACATTTTAATTTTCAGAGTACATGAAGATTATCAAATCCATTGGAAAATAGGATCATCAACAATATCATGATGCTCATGCATATAAAAGGATTTAGGTCTGTAGCACCCCTTATTAAAAGGCCATATCCATGAGTCATGGTCTGTAGAGCAAGCATAAGCATTTATCATTTGTTGTAGACATTCCATCTCAGCAAAAGCTTGTGTAGACAGAGGTAGATGCATAGATGACAGGAGCTCTTGAGAGAACACGTCAAACACTGAAATTTGTCCATCAATAACAAAAGAAAAGAGCCTGGGAAATTTTTCATTGATGGAAGAACCCTTAAGCTCAACCACCCAACTATCAGTCCAAAACAGAATAGACCTGCCATCCCCCAACTTTGGAGTGGCCAGCTGACAGTATTTATGTGCCAATTTAAACACATCACGCCACCAAAAGGACCCACAAAGGCTGGTAGTATGAGGGACAGAGCTATCATAGTAAGTGTTCCAGATGAGACCAACCCAGGGGATGTCATCATGGTTATAAAACTTGTGCAAGAATTTCATAAGTAGAGCCTCATTTTGCACCCTTAAATTTAGCACACCAAGACCCCCTTTATTTTTTGGTAGACATACCAAATCCCAGGAAGCCAGAGATTTTCTTGGAGTATCAGAATTCCCTCTCCAAAGGCATTGTCTCTAAATCCTTTCAATTTGCTTCACAATTCCAGGTGGGATGACAAGTGTGCATAGAAAGTAAACGTGCATGGAAGTTAAGACAGGCTGGAGCAACTGTAATCTACTTCCTTGGTTCAGAAAACAAGAAGTGGCAGATAATCTCCTTTCAATTCTATGCACAAGGGGCAACAGATCCTGAATTGAGGGCCTGGTAGTTCCCATGGGGAGACCCAAATATGTGAAAGGCATAACTCCCAATTTGCATCCTAGAATCAGAGCCAACCTATTACCTTCATCATTTTACATGTTTATAGGCACCATAATGGATTTTGCAAAGTTCACAGATAATCCAGTTGAAGCAGCAAAAACATCAAGCATGTCTCTAAGAGCACGGAGCTGTTGGTCTGAAGCAGGTAACACAATGAGTGTATCATCAGCATACTGCACTATGGGGTAATCCTGACTGTGGGAAGGAATTGGAAGGGTCAAAATTCCTTTAGAGCACATATCATTGACTACAGACTGGAGTTGGTCAGCAGCAAGCACAAACAGTAAAGGTGACATTGGATCACCTTGTCTAACTCCCCTCTTACATTTAAAATGATGTCCAGGTACACCATTGTGAAGCACAGAAGATGAACCAGATGACAGAATGGATTGCATCCAGGCTATCCATTTATCATTGAAACCCTTGTATCTCGGAATCCTAAGAATGGCATCATGCTCAATAGTGTCAAAAGCTTTAGTAAAATCCAACTTCAGAAAGACAATAGGTCTTTTTGATGCTTGACATTGATGAATATACTCAAAACACCAAGCTAAACAATCCTGAATAGACCTAGATTTGATAAACCCATATTGGTTTTTCTGAATACAGGAGAGGATCACTTTCTGTAGTCTATTTGCAAGAAGTTTAGTTAGGAATTTTAAACAAGTGTTTGTCAAAGAAATTGGCCTGTGGTCATTCAAAACCCTCATGTGATAGCTTTTTTGGAATGGGAGTTATGAGAGAGCTATTGATACACTCCAGATCAAGGTGTCCTTCAGAAAACTCCTTGACCAAAAGGTAAAAATCATCCTTGATAATCTCCCAACACTTTTTGAGAAAGAGGCCAGTGAAGCCATCCGGCCCAGGAGCTCTGTTAGTAGGCATCTCTTTAATAACACGGTTAATTTCCTTCTGAGAAAAAGGCTTAGTCAAATCATCAAGTCCCTCAACTTGTTTTATAATATTGTGCATATCAAAACCCATTTGAGTGTTATTAGCACATCCCATCCTCTGTTTGAATTCCTACAAAAAAGCCCAGCAATTGTTGCATGATCAGAGGTTACTTGCCCATTATCAGAAGTTATACTAGAAATAGAGTTACTCCAGTATCTCTCAGTGGCCATCGCATGGAAAAATTTAGTATTTTCCTCTCCAGATTTAATGCTCGTGATGGTGCACCTATGCTTCCAGTAAATGAACTGCAATCTGAGAATTTCCTCCAGATGGAGCTTAATAATCTTCCTAACATTTTCCTCTGGCCCAGACAAAGGCATATATTCCTCTAGGCCATCCAAACAAAGTACAACTTTATTGCAATTAGAGATCAAAGCTTTCACCTTAGAAAGGCTAATGTGCCAATATTTGAGTGCCTGTCTGAGAGCTTTAAATTTTGCAGAAATAACAGCAGCAGAAGATTTCTTATGCACTGGCATGTTCTAAGAATCACTGACACAATCAAGAAGGCCACGCAAATTAGTCCAGTAATTTTCAAATCTAAAGACTTTGGCCTTAGGAATAGAAGTTTTGATTTGCACCACACAGGGCACATGATCTGAAGCAGTTCTGGCTAGTGGTAAGACCATAGTGTTAGGATAAGAACAGGTCCATGAGGGAGATGTGAAGAACCAATCAATCTATTCAAGTAAAGGAACAGTTTGCATATTTGACCATGTATATTTTCTGCACTTAAGAGGAAGTTCAATTAAGGCAAGATGCCCAATAACATCATTGAAAATAAACATGTCATTAATGTCACCACCAGGCTTGTTCCTATTGTCCATTGTGCACAAGAAATTAAAATCACCCAACAACAGCCAGTTAGCATCATCAGGGGTAATTAGATCATGCAACCAATTAACAAAATTATACCTAGCTGGGTTTTGACGGGGCCCATAAACTGTGACCAATGTCCAGGTTTGAGAGTTATGGGTAGATGTGAACTCCACCACAGTGCCAAAACTAGCAGACTGAACTAATTTACCAGCAAACATAGCAGTATTCCACACGATCAACAGCCCACCTGAAGCTCCAGGAGATGGCACATGAACAAATTGATCAAAAATTCATGGACAACACTTGCGAATAAAGTGCTGATCAATGACTTCAAATTTAGTTTCTTGGAGACAAGCTATGGAACAAGAACTTTCATCGATTTTTTTTACGAACTGCACGCTGTCTATCATCCGAATTTAGACCACGAACATTCCATCATAGCACTTTCCAGTCTCTAGAGTCGTACTGATTCATTACAGACCAAAATAAAGCAACAGCAAAAGACTGCCACATAATGGCAGTGCCAGATCAACCAAGCAATAGCATAAAAGTTCTGAGAAAGCCTAAACATAAAGCAAGATAAATGGTTTTCACAAGGGTTAACCATAAACCCCACCAAAGAAAAGATTTAGCTATCGTTAGAACTAGAAGAAGCAGATGAGAGCTTGCATGAAGAAGCCTCAAGATTCTCCTTAGTGAGCTTCTCAGGTCCAATACCGAGGCAAAGTCCAACACCAACATGTTGCAGCACATTGATTGGAGTGGGAGGCGGGACAGCATCTTGATTTGCAGCTTGAGGAGGAGCACGCGGCAGCTGATCATTTGTTGAAACCTTGCGCTTCTTCTGAGATTTTGTTGTTGGTTTCTTCAGAGGAGCAGACTTGGCCGGAGAGGAATGCATGAAACCATCATGTAAGGCAGAGAGCCTGACACTACATCTGACCTCAGACTCGACGATCACAGGCTTTGGTTTGGGAGCACGAACTGGGCGCCCAACCAGAGCAGCAGAGAAGTTGAAGGAAGCCATCTCAACAGCAGACAGGGCTGAATCATCCATAGAACAATCCCCATCAATAGCGTCAAAACAGAGAGCATGAGCAATAGGAGGCTTCCTTGGGACAGTCAGGGTCCGACGAATAGGGGAAGGGTGAAAAACCAGCTTGTTACCCAAAGCAGAGTAAGAAAATGAGACTTCCCAACAGCATTTTGATTGGATTACCGGCTTAAAAGGGCTAGAAAACTGTAACCCTTGAGGAATTTGCATCATATCAAAGATGGGAAGCATGCGCTGAAAAGATCTGGTCCATTGCATCATCGGAGGAAGCACAGGTCTGAAAACAATCAAAACTTGGCCAATAACAAAAGGAGGTTGGATTAGAGGCGGCACATAGGCTGTGATAGCCCCTTGCTGATCATTAACCGATCCCTCGGCAAAATCAACTGGACCAAAGTTCTGCATAACCACTGACTCTTGAGAAACGAGCTGAGCTTCATCCTGAAGAACTTCCTCAATAATGACATTATCTTGCTGGTTAGCTTGCTGCTGATCATCATTGTGAGCAAGAGGGGCCTCGTTCCATCCCAGCTCGAGAAACTCAGGCATGACAAAATTGACATCATCAAAAGGCCTATTTCCAGGCAGCGGATGAGGGTTTCCACTGAATGGCATCGGATCTTCATCCGCTGGTAGAATATCAGAAAATTCGGCAGAGAGAACATAGATCGGGGTAGTCCGAGATATACGTGTAGCTCCAAAATCAGCATACTCATGGTAAACAACATCTCTAGGCACTTGCTGAGGGCAGGGAGAAGAAGCATAAACCAAAGTCCTGACCATCCGCGGATCATCTTGATGCCAGATATGATAACGACCAAAAGTGCTAACTGCATCAGAGATATGGTGAGTAGTACGGTAGTCCAATGGAACACCCAACATCATAATCCAACCCCTACGAAAACCCTGAGTGGCTCTGTGATTGATGCCTTGATCATGAGGAATAAACCGAACAAAGTGATCATTGCCAAGATCATAAGGAGGATGGTTCATGATAGCATGCCTAGAAGCAGGAGTACAAAACTCACACAAGCCCACACCCTCAATCCATTGCTGATCACTAACAACATCACGGTGGAGCTGAGTCATCACATAATCACTAACCAGTTGCTGGAAGTGATGAATCTCCCCAGGCGGCGGCGGAGGCTCGACAATGCCAACGGCGAACTACTCATGCCGGCGCTCAGGAGCAATGGCCGGAGAGTAGAAAGTCCGAGGCAGCCGAGTTGGTCCTCCGTCGATGATCTCAAACCCTGGCGGAAGGAACTCAAGAGGATCCAAGGGAAAGTTTGACATATCTTGCTCCGATGGAGGTGGAGCAGGTTGCTGGTGCACGGGAAGAGGTGAAGACGTGATGGGACTCGTCTGCACCGGCGCGTGAGTCGTCTCTATACCCGAGGAGTCCCTAGGAGAGGGAATAGGAGGCAGACTCATGGCGGTGTGAATGCCTCCGGCGGTGTACCGGGATATGCAATGAATCAAGTGTGACATGTATGAAAGAATTATAAAGGTGGCTTTGCCACAAATACTCTGTCGACTACATGATCATGCAAAGCAATATGACAATGGTGAAACGTGTCATAACAAATGGAACGGTGGTAAGTTGCATGGCAATATATCTCGGAATGGCTATGGAAATGCCATGATAGGTAGGTATGGTGGCTGTTTTGAGGAAGGTATGTGGTGGGTGTATGATACCGGTGAAAGGTGCACGGTATTAGAGAAGCTAGCAATGGTGGAAGGAAGAAAAGTGTGTATGATCCATGGACTCAACATTAGTCATGAAGAACTCATATACTTATTGCAAAAATCTACAAGTTATCAAAGCAAAGTATTATGCGCATGCTCCTAGGGGGTAGATTGGTAGGAAAAGACTATCGCTCATCCCTGACCGCCACTCATAAGGAAGACAATCAATAAATAAATCATGCTCCGACTTCATCACATAACGGTTCACCATACGTGCATGCTACGGGAATCACAAACTTCAACACAAGCATTTCTCAAATTCATAACTACTCAACTAGCATGACTCTAATATCACCATCTTCATATCTCAAAACAATCATCAAGTATCAAGCTTCTCATAGTATTCAATGCACTTTTTATGAAAGTTTTTATTATACCCATCTTGGATTCCTATCATATTAGGACTAATTTTATAGCCAAAGCAAATTACCATGTTGTTCTAAAAGACTCTCAAAGTAATAAAAGTGAAGCATGAGAGATCAATAATTTCTATAAAATAGAACCACCACCGTGCTCTTAAAAAGGTATAAGTGAAGCACTAGAGCAAAATTATCTAGCTCAAAAGATATAAGTGAAGCACACAGAGTATTCTAATAAATTCCGATTCATGTGTGTGTCTCCAAAAGGTGTGTACAGCAAGGATGATTTTGGTAAACTAAAAAGCAAAGATTCAAATCATACAAGACGCTCCAAGCAAAACACATATCATGTGGTGAATAAAAATATAGCCTCAAGTAAAGTTACCGATGGACGAAAACAAAAGAGGAGATGCCTTCCAGGGCATCCCCAAGCTTTAGCTTTTGGTTGTACTTAAATTTTACCTTGGGGTGCCATGGGTGAGGGAGTCCTGGACTAAGGGGTCCTCAGACGTCCGGCCTGTTATCCATGGGCCGGACTGATGAGCTGTGAAATCATGAAGACCGAAGACAGCACCGTGTCCGGATTGGACTCTACTTGGCGTGGAAGGCAAGCTTGGCGACCGAAGATTCCTTTTTATGTAACCGACTCCATGTAAACCCTAGATCTCCTCGATGTCTATATAAACCGGAGGGGATAGTCCGGAAAGGAGACCACATATACTCATTACCATACCCCCCATAGGCTAGACTTCTAGGGTTTAGCCATTACGATCTCGTGGTAGATCAACTCTTGTAATACTCATATTCATCAAGATCAATCAAGCAGGAAATAGGGTATTACATCCATAGAGAGGGCCCGAACCTGGGTAAACACCGTGTCCCGTGTCTCCTGTTACCATCGATCCTAGACGCATAGTTCGGGACCCCCTACCCGAGATCCGCCGATTTTGACACCGACATTGGTGCTTTCATTGAGAGTTCCACTGTGTCGTCGACAAGAGGCTCGATGGCCCCTTCAATCATCAATAATGACGATGTCCAAAGAGGAACCTTCCTCCCCAGACAGATCTTCGTATTCGGCGGCTTTGTACTGCGGGCCAACTCACTTGGCCATCTGGAGTAGATCGACAGCTACGCCCCCGGCCATCAGGTCGGATTCAGAAGCTTGAACTACATCGCGGATATCCGTGGAGACTTGATCTTCAAGGGATTTGAGCCTGCGGCGATCGCTCCCCCTCAGCCCAATGAATGTGACTTAAATCTATCATCGGATCACACCCAGGAGATGGTTCCTACGGTTGCAACAACCTTAGAGCCAAAGCAGATCGAGCCATCCGAGGCCTCTGAGTCCGCGGAGTTGGAGCCGCACATGGACTCGACGCCTTGCAGCATTCGCTTTAACGAAACTTCGGACTCGTCTCCGGCTGTAAGTTCCGGACTGTGTACGCCCGCGGACACCGAGCTAGATCGGTTATCGGTCTTCGAGTTTAGCGCCGCTGACATCTTCCAGCACTCGCCTTTGGGCGACGTGCTAAAATCTTTTAAGAATTTTTCCTTGGAGAAGGACTCAAGGCCGAACTACGTCTGGTTTGAGCTAGAAACGGATGATGAGGAATTTTGCTTCCCACCCACCACCCACCTCATAGCCACCGTCGATGATTTAACCGACATGCTTGACTATGGCTCCGAAGACATCGACGGTATGGACGACGATGCTGACAAGGAGCAGGGCCAAGACCCGCCATTCACTGGACATTGGACAGCTACCACTTCATATGACGTGTACATGGTTGATACACCTAAAGGATCTGGCGATGACAAAGAAGAGCCAGATATGAATAAAGCCTCCGAGACACAGTCCAAGCGTCGGCGGCCCAAACGCCGCCCCAAGCTCCGCCACTCAAAGGACGGCAACACTGGCACCAGAGAAAATAGTACCTCGGGCGACGCTGAAGACAGCAAAGACCCTGTCGGGGCTACATCCGAACAGGAACACGACGGCAGGCAAGACAACCCTGACGAACATGCCATAGAAGATGACTCGGAGGATGATAGTTACCGTCCACCCTCCGAGGAGGAGGCAATCCTTGGCAACGAAGACTTTATCGTGCCTGAGGACTCTCTCGAGCAGGAGCACTTTAAGCTTCAACTCATAGCAACCGCAAGGAGCCTGAAAAAGAAACAACAACAGCTTCAAGCCGAACAGGACCTGCTCGTCGACACATGGACTAATGTCCTGACAGCCGAGGAATACGGCCTCAACCGCCCAGCCAAGAGCTACCCGAAACGCAGACTACTACCTCAATTCGATGAGGAGGCGCCGAAGCACATATCTCCCTCACGTAATGTGGACCGGCCACCACGTGGTTGGGACAGGGCGGCCGAACGGCCACCCTGCGGTCGGGCTAAAGCGGCAACTCAGGCCGAACAGTAGATCGCCTGCTACCTCTTGAGCACTGCGTTGGTTTTCCCTTGAAGAGGAAAGGGTGATGCAGCATAGTAGCTGATACGTCTCCAACATATCTATAATTTTTTATTGCTCCATGCTATATTATTTACTGTTTTGAATGTTTATGGGCTTTATTATACACTTTTATATCATTTTTGGGACTAACCAGAGCCCAGTGCCAGTTTCTGTTTTTACCCTGTTTTAGGGTTTCGAAGAAAAGGAAAACCAAATGAAGTCCAATTGACCTGAAACTTCACGGAACTCATTTTTGGAAGGAAAGAAGCCCAGAAGACTTGGAGTGCACGTCAAGGGATCTGCGAGGAGGTCACGAGGCAGGGGGGCGCGCCCACCCCCCTGGGCGCGCCCTCCACCCTCGTGAGCCCCTCGTGGCCCCCCTGACGTACTTCTTCCGCCTACATATCTCCATATACTCTAAAAACATCCGTGAGCACAATAGATCGGGAGTTCCGCCGCCAGAAGCCTCCGTAGCCACCGAAAGCCAATCTAGACCTGTTCAGGCACCCTGCCGGAGGGGGAATCCTTCTCCGGTGGCCATCTTCATCATCCCGGTGCTCTCCATGACAAGGAGGGAGTAGTTCTCCCTCGGGGCTGAGGGTATGTACCAGTAGCTATGTGTTTGATCTCACTCTCTCTTGTGTTCTTGAGGTGATACGATCTTGATGTATCGCGAGCTTTGCTATTATAGTTGGATCCTATGATGTTTTCTCCCCCCTCTACTCTCTTGTAATGGATTGAGTTTCCCCTTTGAAGTTATCTTATCGGATTGAGTCTTTAAAGATTTGAGAACACTTGATGTATGTCTTGCCGTGCGTATCTGTGGTGACAATGGGATATCACGTGACTCACTTGATGTATGTTTTGGTGACCAACTTGCGGGTTCCGCCCATGAACCTATGCATAGGGGTTGGCACACGTTTTCGTCGTGATTCTCCGGTAGAAACTTTGGGGCACTCTTTGAGGTCCTTTGTGTTGGTTGAATAGATGAATCTGAGATTGTGTGACGCATATCGTATAATCATACCCACGGATACTTGAGGTGACAATGGAGTATCTAGGTGACATTAGGGTTTTGGTTGATTTGTGTCTTAATTTGTTATTCTAGTACGAACTCTAGGGCTGTTTGTGACACTTAATAGGAATAGCCCAACGGATTGATTGGAAAGAATAACTTTGAGGTGGTTTCGTACCCTACCATAATCTCTTCGTTCGTTCTCCGCTATTAGTGACTTTGGAGTGAATCTATGTTGCATGTTGAGGGATAGTTATGTGATCCAATTATGTTAGTATTGTTGAGGGAACTTACACTAGCGAAAGTATGAACCCTAGGCCTTGTTTCCTATCATTGCAATACCGTTTACGCTCACTTTTATCATTAGTTACCTTGCTGTTTTTATAATTTCAGATTACAAATACCTTTATCCATTATCCATATACCACTTGTATCACCATCTCTTCGCCGAACTAGTGCACCTATACAATTTACCATTGTATTGGGTGTGTTGGGGACACAAGAGACTCTTTGTTATTTGGTTGCAGGGTTGCTTGAGAGAGACAATCTTCATCCTACGCCTCCTACGGATTGATAAACCTTAGGTCATCCACTTGAGGGAAATTTGCTACTGTCCTACAAACCTCTGCACTTGGAGGCCCAACAACGTCTACAAGAAGAAGGTTGTGTAGTCGACATCAAGCTCTTTTCTGGCGCCGTTGCCGGGGAGTCTGCGCAAAAGTCAACATACCAAGTACCATCACAATCCCTATCTCCCGCATTACATTATTTGCCATTTGCCTCCCGTTTTCCTCTCCCCCACTTCACCCTTGCCGTTTTATTCGCCCTCTCTCTCTCTCTCTCTCTCTATCCTCCCTCTCTATTTGCCTCTTTTTTCGTTTGATTTTTGTTTGCTCATGTGTTGGATTGCTTGTTTGTCGCGATGGCTCAAGATAATACTAAATTGTGTGACTTCACCAACACCAATAATAATTATTTCCTTAGCACTCCGATTGCTCCTCTTACCGATGCTGAATCTTGTGAAATTAATACTGCTTTGTTGAATCTTGTCATGAAAGATCCGTTCTCCGGCCTTCCTAGTGAAGATGCCGCTACACATCTTAATAGCTTCGTTGGTTTGTGTGACATGCAAAAGAAAAAATATGTCGATAATGATATTGTTAAATTGAAGCTATTTCCTTTTTGCTTAGAGATCGTGCTAAAGCTTGGTTTTCGTCTTTGCCTAAAAATAGTATTGATTCATGGAACAAGTGCAAAGATGCTTTTATCTCTAAGTATTTTCCTCCCGCTAAGATCATCTCTCTTAGAAATGATATTATGAATTTTAAACAACTTGATCATGAACATGTTGCACAATCTTGGGAGAGAATGAAATTAATGATACGTAATTTCCCTACTCATGGTTTGAATTTGTGGATGATTATACAAAAATTTTATGCCGAATTGAATTTTGCTTCTAGAAATCTTTTAGATTCGGCCACGGGAGGAACTTTTATGGAAATCACTTTAGGAGAAGCTACTAAACTCCTAGATAATATTATGGTTAATTATTCTCAATGGCATACTGAAAGATCCACTAAAAAGGTGCATGTGATAGAAGAAATTAATGTTTTGAGTGGAAAGATGGATGAACTTATGAAATTATTTGCTAATAAGAGTGTTTCTTCTGATCCTAATGATGTTCCCTTGTCTACTTTGATTGAGAATAATAATGAATCTATGGATGTGAATTTTGTTGGTAGGAACAATTTTGGTAACAACGTGTATAGAGGAAATTTCAATCCTAGGCCTTATCCTAGTAATCCCTCTAATAATTATGTAATTCCTACAATAATTCTTATGGAAATTATAATAATATGCCCTATGATTTTGAATCTAATATTAAAGAATTTATTTCTTCGCAAAAGAATTTTAATGCTATGATTGAAGAAAAATTGTTTAAGATTGTTGATTTGGCTAGGAACGTTGATAGAATTGCTCTTGATGTTGATTCTTTGAAACTTAGATCTATTCCACCTAAGCATGATATCAATGAGTCTATCAAAGCCATGATAATTGCCATTGACGAGTGCATAGAAAGAACCGCCAGGATGCGTGCTAAGAAAGATGCCTTTATAAAAGCGTGTTCTTCTAGTTCCTATGAAAATAATGGTGAAGATCTAAAAGTTATTGATGTGTCCCCTATTAAATCTTTGTTTTGCAATATTAATCTTGATAATGATGGGACTGAATATGATCCACCTTTACCTAGAAGGCGTTCTAAGAATTTGAAATTTGTTGATCTTGATGCTAAATTTGATAAAAGTGGGATTGAAGAAATTAAAACCCTAGATGTTGCTAAACCCACTATTATGGATTTCAATTAATTTAACTATGAAAATTGCTATTCGATCCATTGTATTTCCTTGTTGCAATCCGTGCTAAAATCTCCTCACGCTTATAGTCAAATAAAGCGTTTACTAAACATATCGTTGATGCCTTGATGCAATCTTATGAAGAAAAACTTGAATTGGAAGTTTCTATCCCTAGAAAACTTTATGATGAGTTGGAACCAACTATTAAAATTAAAATTAAAAATTATGAGTTTTATGCTTTGTGTGATTTGGGTGCTAGTGTCTCTACTATTCCCAAAACTTTGTGTGATTTACTAGATTTCCGTGATTTTGATGATTGCTCTCTAAACTTGCATCTTGCGGATTCCACTATTAAGAAACCTATGGGAAGAATTAATGATGTTCTTATTGTTGCTAATAGGAATTATGTGCCCGTAGATTTTATCGTTCTTGATATAGATTGCAATCCTTCTTGCCCTATTATTCTTGGTAGACCTTTCGTTAGAATGGTTGGTGCAATTATTGATATGAAGGAAGGGAATATTAGATTTCAATTTCCATTAAAAAGGGCATGGAACACTTCCCTAGAAAGAAAATAAAATTACCATATGAATCTATCATGAGAGCCACTTATGGATTGCCTACCAAAGATGGCTATACCTAGATCTATTCTTGCTTGTTATGCCTAGCTAGGGGCGTTAAACGATAGCGCTTCTTGGGAGGCAACCCAATTTTATTTTTATTCCTTGCTTTTTGCTCTACAGGACGGCGGTTCGACCCGCAATGTTGTATGGCACGGAGTGTTGGCCGACTAAAAGGCGACATGTTCAACAGTTAGGTGTGGCGGAGATGCGTATGTTGAGATGGATGTGTGGCCACACGAGGAATGATCGAGTCCGGAATGATGATATACGATATAGAGTTGAGGTAGCACCAATTGAGGAGAAGCTTGTCCAACATCGTCTGAGATGGTTTGGGCATATTCAGCGCAGGCCTCCAGAAGCTCCAGTGCATAGCGGACGGCTAAAGCGTGCGGAGAATGTCAAGAGAGGGCGGGGTAGACCGAATTTGACATGGGAGGAGTCCGTTAAAAGAGACCTGAAGGATTGGAGTATCACCAAAGAGCTAGCTATGGACTGGGGTGCGTGGAAGCTTGCTATCCATGTGCCAGAGCCATGAGTTGGTTGCGAGATCTTATGGGTTTCACCTCTAGCCTACCCCAACTTGTTTGGGACTAAAGGCTTTGTTGTTGTTGTTTCTTTTTGCTCCTGTTTAGTAATAAATAAATTATCTAGCCTCTATTTTGGTTGTGTTTTTTGTTTTTAATTAGTGTTTGTGCCAAGTAGAACCGTTGGGAAGACTTGGGCAAAGTCTTGTTGAACTTGCTGTAAAAAAACAGAAACTTTAGCGCTCACGAGAACTGCTGTCATTTTTATTTGGAAAGTGCTATTTAGTTAATTATTTTTTAAGATATTTAATAGATAAATTCCTCACGTCCAGAAATTTATTTTAGAATTTTGGGGGTCCAGATCTTGCGCTAGCTACAGATTACTAGACTGTTCTGTTTTTGACAGATTCTGTTTTTCGTGTGTTGTTTGCTTATTTTGATGAATCTATGGCTAGTAAAATAGTTTATAATCCATAGAGAAGTTGGAATACAGTAGGTTTAACACCCATATAAATAAATAATGAGTTAATTACAGTACCTTGAAGTGGTCTTTTGTTTTCTTTCGCTAACGGAGCTCACGAGTTTTCTACTTTAAGTTTTGTGTTGTGAAGTTTTCAAGTTTTGGGTAAAGATTTGATGGATTATGGAACAAGGAGTGGCAAGAGCCTAAGATTGGGGATGCCCATGGCACCCCCAAGATAATCTAAGGACACCTAAAAGCCAAAGCTTGGGGATGCCCCGGAAGGCATCCCCTCTTTCGTCTACTTCTAACGGTAACTTTACTTGGAGCTATATTTTTATTCACCACATGATATGTGTTTTTGCTTGGAGTGCCTTTTATGATTTGAGTCTTTGCTTATTAGTTTACCACAATCATCCTTACTGTACACACCTTTTGAGAGAGCCATACATAATTTGGAATTTGATAGAATACTCTATGTGCTTCACTTATATCTTTTGAGTTATATAATTTTACTCTTATGTACTTCACTTATATCTTTTGAGCTTTATAGTTTTGCTCTAGTGTTTCGCTTATATCTTTTAGAGCACGGTGGTGGATTTGTTTTATAGAAACTATTGATCTCTCATGCTTCACTTAGATTATTTTGAGAGTCTTAATAGCATGGTAATTTGCTTAAAATCCTAATATGCTTGGTATGCAAGATTAATAATAAAACTTTCGTATGAGTGTGTTGAATACTAAGAATAAATTGATGCTTGATAATTGTTTTGAGATATGAGGATGGTGATATTAGAGTCATGCTAGTTGAGTAGTTGTGAATTTGAGAAATGCTTGTGTTAAAGTTTGTGATTCCCGTAGCATGCACGTATGGTGAACCGTTATGTGATGAAGTCGGAGCATGATTTATTTATTGATTGTCTTCCTTATGAGTGGCGGTCGGGGATGAGCGATGGTCTTTTCCTACCAATCTATCCCCCTAGGAGCATGCATGTAATACTTTGCTTTGATAACTTCTAGATTTTTGCAACAGGTATATGAGTTCTTTACGACTAATGTTGAGTCCATGGATTATACGCACTTTCCTTCCTTCCACCATTGCTAGCCTCTCTAATACCGCGCACCTTTCGCCGGTATCATAAACCCACCATATACCTTACTTAAAACAGCCACCATACCTACCTATTATGGCATTTCCATAGCCATTCTGAGATATATTGCCATGCAACTTTCCACCATTCCGTTTATTATGACACGCTTCATCATTGTCATATTGCTTTGCATGATCATGTAGTTGACATTGTATTTGTGGCAAAGCCACCGTTCATAATTATTTCATACATGTCACTCATGAGTCATTGCACATCCCGGTACACCGCTGGAGGCATTCATATAGAGTCATATTTTGTTCTAAGAATCGAGTTGTAATTCATGAGTTGTAAGTAAATAAAAGTGTGATGATCATCGTTATTAGAGCATTGTCCCAGTGAGGAAAGGATGATGGAGACCATGATTCCCCCACAAGTCGGGATGATACTCTGGATGAAAAATAAATAAATAAATAAATAAAAGAGGCCAAAGAAGCCCAAAAAGAGAAAAGAGGCCATAAAAAAGAGAAGGCCCAAAAAAATTGAGAGAAAAAGAGAGAAGGGGCAATGCTACTATCCTTTTACCACACTTTTGCTTCAAAGTAGCACCATGAAATTAATGATAGAGAGTCTCCTATGTTGTCACTTTCATATACTAGTGGAAATCTTTCATTATAGAACTTGGCTTGTCTATTCTAATGATAGGCTTCCTCAAAATGCCCTAGGTCTTCGTGAGTAAGCGAGTTGGATGCACACCCACTAGTTTCTTTTGTTGAGCTTTCATACACTTATAGCTCTAGTGCATCCGTTGCATGGCAATCCCTACTCACTCACATTGATATCTATTGATGGGCATCTCCATAGCCCGTTGATACGCCTAGTTGAGGTGAGACTATCTTCTCCTTTTTGTCTTCTCCACAACCACCATTCTATTCCACCTGTAGTGCTATATCCATGGCTCACGCTCATGTATTGCGTGAAGATTGAAAAAGTTTGAGAACATCAAAAGTATGAAACAATTGCTTGGCTTGTCATCGGGGTTGTGCATGATTTAAATATTTTGTGTGGTGAAGATGGAGCATAGCCAGACTATATGATTTTGTAGGGATAGCTTTCTTTGGCCATGTTATTTTGAGAAGACATAATTGCTTAGTTAGTATGCTTGAAGTATTATTATTTTTATGTCAATATGAACTTTTGTCTTGAATATTTCGGATCTGAATATTCATGCCACAATTAAGAATAATTACATTGAAATTATGCCAAGTAGCACTCCGCATCAAAAATTCTATTTTTATCATTTACCTACTCGAGGACGAGCGGGAATTAAGTTTGGGGATGCTGATACGTCTCAAACGTATCTATAATTTTTGATATCTCCATGCTATATATTTATTGTTTTGAATGTTTATGGGCTTTATTATACACTTTTATATCATTTTTTGGGACTAACCTATTAACCCAGAGCCCAGTGCCAGTTTCTGTTTTTACCCTATTTTAGGGTTTCGAAGAAAAGGAAAACCAAACGGAGTCCAATTGACCTGAAACTTCACGGAACTCATTTTTGGAAGGAAAGAAGCCCAGAAGACTTGGAGTGCACGTCGGGGGATCTGCGAGGAGGTCACGAGGCAGGGGCGTGCCCTGCACCCTCGTGAGCCCCTCGTGGCCCCCCTGGCGTACTTCTTCCGCCTATATATCTCCATATACCCTAAAAACATCCGTGAGCATAATAGATCGGGAGTTCCACTGCCAGAAGCCTCCATAGCCACCGAAAGCCAATCTAGACCCGTTCCGGCACCCTGCCGGAGGGGGAATCCTTCTCCGGTGGCCATCTTCATCATCCCGGTGCTCTCCATCACGAGGAGGGAGTACTTCTCCCTCGGGGCTGAGGGTATGTACCAGTAGCTATGTGTTTGATCTCTCCCTCTCTCGTGTTCTTGAGGTGATACGATCTTGATGTATCGCGAGCTTTCCTATTATAGTTGGATCCTATGATGTTTTCTCCCCCCTCTACTCTCTTGTAATGGATTGAGTTTCCCCTTTGAAGTTATCTTATCGGATTGAGTCTTTAAAGATTTGAGAACACTTGATGTATGTCTTGTCGTGTATATCTGTGGTGACAATGGGATATCACGTGATTCACTTGATGTATGTTTTGGTGACCAACTTGCAGGTTCCGCCCATGAACCTATGCATAGGGATTGGCACACATTTTCGTCGTGATTCTCCAGTAGAAACTTTGGGGCACTCTTTGAGGTCCTTTGTGTTGGTTGAATAGATGAATCTGAGATTGTGTGACGCATATCATATAATCATACCCACAGATACTTGAGGTGACATTGGAGTATCTAGGTGACATTAGGGTTTTGGTTGATTTGTGTCTTAAGGTGTTATTCTAGTACGAACTCTAGGGCTGTTTGTGACACTTATAGGAATAGCCCAACGGATTGATTGGAAAGAATAACTTTGAGGTGGTTTCGTACCCTACCATAATCTGTTCGTTCGTTCTCCGCTATTAGTGACTTTGGAGTGACTCTTTGTTGCATGTTGAGGGATAGTTATGTGATCCAATTATGTTAGTATTGTCGAGGGAACTTACACTAGCGAAAGTATGAACCCTAGGCCTTGTTTCCTATCATTGCAATACCATTTACGCTCACTTTTATCATTAGTTACCTTGCTGTTTTTATAATTTCAGATTACAAATACCTTTATCCATTATCCATATACCACTTGTATCACCATCTCTTCGCCGAACTAGTGCACCTATACAATTTACGATTGTATTGGGTGTGTTGGGGACACAAGATACTCTTTGTTATTTGGTTGCAGGGTTGCTTGAGAGAGACCATCTTCATCCTACGCCTCCTACGGATTGATAAACCTTAGGTCATCCACTTGAGGGAAATTTGCTACCGTCCTACAAACCTCTGCACTTGGAGGCCCAACAACGTCTACAAGAAGAAGGTTGTGTAGTAGACATCAGTAGCGTAAGTATTTCCGTCAGTTTTTGAGAACCAAGGTATCAATCTAGTAGGAGGCTACGCGCGAGTCCCTCGCACCTGTTGGGGAACGTAGCAGAAATTCAAAATTTTCCTACGTGTCACCAAGATCTATCTATGGAGAAACCAGCAACGAGGGGAAGGAGAGTGAATCTACATACCCTTGTAGATCGCTATGCGGAAGCGTTCAAGAGAACGGGGTTGAAGGAGTCGTACTCGTCGTGATCCAAATCACCGGAGATCCTAGTGTCGAACGGACGGCACCTTCGCGTTCAACACACGTACAGCCCGGTGACGTCTCCCATGCCTTGATCCAGCAAGGAGAGAGGGAGAGGTTGAGGAAGACTCCATCCAGCAGCAGCACAACGGCATGGTGGTGGTGGAGGAGCATGGTACTCCAGCAGGGCTTCGCCAAGCACCGCAAGAGACGAGGAGGAAGAGGGGTAGGGCTGCGCCAAGAAGGAGAGGAACTCTTGTGTTTTGGGCAGCCCAAACCTCAAGTATATATAGGGGGAGGGGAGGGGCTGCGCCCCCACCTAGGGTTCCCTCCCTAGGGGTGGCGGCAGCCCCCAGATCGCATCTGGGTGGCGGCCGGGTGGAGGGGAGAGGGAGGCACACCAAGCATGGGCCCGAAGGCCCATCTGCCCTTAGGGTTTGCCCCCCCCCCCTCCTCCCCTTAGGCGCCTTGGGCCCTTGTGGGGGGCATACCAGCCCACCTGGGGCTGGTCCCCTCCCACACTTGGCCCATGCAGCCCTCCGGGGCTTGTGGCCCCACTTGGTGGACCCCCGGGACCCTCCCGGTGGTCCCGGTACGTTACCGATAAAACCCGAAACTTTTCCGGTGACCAAAACAGGACTTCCCATATATTAATCTTTACCTCCGGACCATTCCGAAACTCCTCGTGATGTCCGGGATCTCATCCGGGACTCCAAACAGCATTCGGTAACCACATACAAACTTCCTTTATAACCCTAGCATCATCGAACCTTAAGTGTGTAGACCCTACGGGTTCGGGAACCATGCAGACATGACCGAGACATTCTCCGGTCAATAACCAACAGCGGGATCTGGATACCCATGTTGGTTCCCACATGTTCCACGATGATCTCATCGGATGAACCACGATGTCAAGGATTCAATCAATCCCGTATTCAATTCCCTTTGTCTAGCGGTATTGTACTTGCCTGAGATTCGATCGTCGGTATCCCGGTACCTTGTTCAATCTCGTTACCGGCAAGTCTCTTTACTCGTTCCGTAACACATCATCCCGTGATCAACTCCTTGATCACATTGTGCACATTATGATGATGTCCTACCTATTGGGCCCAGAGATACCTCTCCGTTTACACGGAGTGACAAATCCCAGTCTCGATTCGTGCCAACCCAACAGACAGTTTCGGAGATACCTGTAGTGTACCTTTATAGCCACCCAGTTACGTTGTGACATTTGGCAAACCCAAAGTATTCCTACGGTATCCGAGAGTTGCACAATCTCATGGTCTAAGGAAATGATACTTGACATTAGAAAAGCTTTAGCATACGAACTACACGATCTTTGTGCTAGGCTTAGGATTGGGTCTTGTCCATCACATCATTCTCCTAATGATGTGATCCCGTTATCAATGACATCCAATGTCCATGGTCAGGAAACCGTAACCATCTATTGATCAACGAGCTAGTCAACTGGAGGCTTACTAGGGACATGGTGTTGTCTATGTATCCACACATGTATCTGAGTTTCCTATCAATACAATTATAGCATGGATAATAAACGATTATCATGAACAAGGAAATATAATAATAACCAATTTATTATTGCCTCTAGGGCATATTTCCAACAGCACCTACACAAAACAAATAAATCCTCGCAACCAACGCGATAAGGGGTTGTCAATCCCTACACGGTCACTTACAAGAGTGAGATCTGATAGATATGATAAGATAATATTTTTGGTATTTTTATGATAAAGATGCAAAGTAAAATAAAAGCAAAGGAAATAACTAAGTGTTGGAAGATTAATATGATGAAGATAGACCCGGAGGCCATAGGTTTCACTAGTGGCTTCTCTCAAGAGCATAAGTATTTTACAGTGGGTGAACAAATTACTGTTGATCAATTGACAGAATTGAGCATAGTTATGAGAATATCTAGGTATGATCATGTATATAGGCATCACGTCCGAGACAAGTAGACCAACTCCTGCCTGCATCTACTACTATTACTCCACACATCGACCGTTATCCAGCATGCATCTAGAGTATTATGTTCAAGAGAACAGAGTAACGCTTTAAGCAAGATGAAATGATGTAGAGGGATAAATTCATGCAACATGATAAAAACCCCATCTTGTCATCCTTGATGGCAACAATACAATACGTTCCTTACTGCCCCTATTGTCACTAGGAAAGGACACCGCAAGATTGAACCCAAAGCTAAGCACTTCTCCCATTGCAAGAAAGATCAATCTAGTAGGCCAAACCAAATTGATAATTCAAAGAGACTTGCAAAGATAACCAATCATACATAAAAGAATTCAGAGAAGATTCAAATATTGTTCATAGATAAACTTGATCATAAACCCACAATTCATCGTTCTCAACAAACACACCACAAAAGAAGATTACATCGAATAGATCTCCACAAGAGAGGGGGAGAACTTTGTATTGAGATCCAAAAAGAGAGAAGAAGCCATCTAGCTAATAACTATGGACCCGAAGTTCTGAGGTAAACTACTCACACTTCATCGGAGAGGCTATGGTGTTGATGTAGAAGCCCTCCATGATCGATGCCCCCTCCGGCGGAGCTCCGGAACAGGCCCCAAGATGGGATCTCGTGGATACAGAAAGTTACGGCGGTGGAATTAGGGTTTTGGCTCCGTATCTGATCGTTTGGGGGTACGTAGGTATATATAGGAGGAAGGAGTATGTCGGTGGAGCAACAGGGGGCCCACGAGGGTGGAGGGCGCGCCTGGGGGGTAGGCGCGCCCCCTACCTCGTGGCTTCCCTGTTGGTTGCTTGACATAGGGTCCAAGTCTCCTGGATCTTGTTCGTTCCGAAAATCACGTTCCCGAAGGTTTCATTCCGTTTGGACTCCGTTTGATATTCCTTTTCTTCGAAACCCTAAAATAGGCAAAAAAACAGCAATTCTGGGTTGGGCCTCCGGTTAATAGGTTAGTCGCAAAAATAATATAAAAGTGAATAATAAATTCCGATAATGTCCAAAACAGAAGATAATATAGCATGGAGCAATCAAAAATTATAGATACGTTGGAGACGTATCACTGCCCCACCACCCCGCCATAATAAAGACGAAAAAGTCCAGAGTCACATGTACGACCTTCGACAGACACTGGACAGTAGAGCAGGACACACAAGATCGATCTATGGATCGTGAGGATGTGCTTCGAGGCACGATGACGGCCACCTATTCGGCCATGACAAACCTAACCACGCTCGGGCCGAATACCGCAGACGGACTTCCTCGGAGGTCCGCCATGATGCGGCCCGATACAGAGGCGCACCACACCCGCTCTGCTTCACAGATGAAGTATTGGATCATGAATTCCTCGAGGAGTTCAAGTCCGTCAATATTGAATCATACGATGGCACAACCGATCCTGCGGTATGGATTGAGGATTTCATCCTCCACATCCACATGGCCCGAGGAAACGACCTCCACGCCATCAAATACCTCCCATTAAACCTCAAAGGACCAGCTCAGCATTGGTTAAATAGCCTACCTGAGAACTCCGTTAGCAGCTAGGAAGACTTGGAAGGGGCTTTCCTCGACAACTTCCAAGGAACTTATGCCCGACCACCAGACGTCGATGACCTAAGCCACATAGTCCAACAACCTGGAGAATCAGCCAGAAAATTCTGTACTAGGTTCCTAACCAAGAAAACCCAGATCATTGACTGTCCGGATGCCGAGGCCCTAGCACCCTTCAAACACAGCATCCGTGACGAATGGCTAGCATGCCACCTCGGACAAGAAAAACCAAAGTCAATGGCATCCCTTACGACACTCATGACCCGCTTTTGCGTAGGCGAGGACAGCTGGCTAGCTCATAGCAAAAAAACAGCCAGCGAGGCAGGCCCCACCGAGGCCAAGAACAGCATCGGCAAGCTCCGTCGCAATAGACACAAATGCTGAAGCAATGGCGAAAACACCGAGGACACCATAGTCAACGCCGGATTCAGTGGCTCCAAGTCTGGCCAATGGAAGAAGCCCTACAAAAGAAACAACAAAGGACCTTCCAGCCTGGACCGCACACTCGACCGTCCGTGCCAAATTCACGGCACCCCGGATAAGCAAGCCAATCATACCAATAGGGATTGTTAGGTCTTC
This sequence comes from Triticum dicoccoides, assembly GCF_002162155.2. NCBI lineage: Eukaryota > Viridiplantae > Streptophyta > Magnoliopsida > Poales > Poaceae > Triticum > Triticum dicoccoides. Next base: position 501,733,806 of record NC_041390.1, on the reverse strand, counting down.
AAGCAGGCTGGCAAGTTAAATGCCGAAAACAAAGAAAAGGGATCACAAAGTGAGGACGATGATGAAGAGCCCTGGCAGCCGAATACCGGGGGGCAGAAGAAATCCCCCCCAAGTCAAAATGGTGAACATGATATACGCCACGCACATCCCCAGAAAGGAGCACAAATGAGCAGTAAGGGACATCTACGCGGCAGAGCCAGTCGCCCCCAAGTTCAATCCATGGTCGTCATTTCCTATCACCTTCGGTCGACGAGATCATCCGACTAGTATCCACCATGGCGGTTTGGTCGCACTAGTCCTTGACCCAATCATCGACGGATTCCACCTCACACGAGTCCTGATGGATGGTGGAAGCAGCCTCAATCTGCTATACCAGGATACAGTACAGAAGATGGGCATTAATCCCTCACGAATCGAACCAACAAAGACAACCTTTAAAGGAGTCATACCAGGTGTAGAGGCCCACTGTACGGGCTCAATAACGCTGGAGGTGGTCTTCGGTTATCCGGACAACTTCCTAAGCGAAGAGTTAATCTTCGATATCGTCCCCTTCCGCAGTGGCTACCATGCACTGCTCGGACGAACCGTGTTTGCTAGATTTAACGCAGTGCCACACTATGTTTATCTCAAGCTCAAGATGCCCGGTCCACGCGGCGTCATAACAGTCAATGGCAATATGGAATACTCCCTCCGAATGGAGGAGCAAACCGCCGCCCTGGCAGCAGAAGTACAGAGCGGCCTTCTCAAGCAGCATCGTAATCCAGCTGCCGAGCCCCTGGACACCATCAAGAGGGTCCGAACTACACTGCAACAGGACAACGCGGCTCGTCAAGAGCTCGACTAGCAATTCGGCCTCCGTCCCAGCCCCAATGAGGTAGTGGCATTCGTACCACATTACGCACTCAAAATTCCATGGACATCGATGGAGGCACGAGATAACCCGGGGGCTGCAATTCGGCAAAACGTTCCCAGACACACATACTTTTACTTATTTTTCTCATTACAGGCACCTTTTCTCGCAGGCCTGATATCAAGTCCTCTAGAAGGACTGGAACACAATGGAGGCAACCAACACAGGTGTGTAGGGTAACCTTTATACGTTCTTCCTGATGGTATTCACACTTCTTTCTCAGGACCCGCACGCTGCGCCATACTGATTCCGGCACGTTAAATGGCCGGATACTTCTAGCACCATCTGTACAAGATACGCCTTGACGTATCCATCCAGTTATAATAAAAATGGTTCGTGGCCCAGTATCTGTGTTTTTCACCTCTTAATTTGTTTTATTTTGATCCGCCTATCTGCTGCATCGACACTCTTTTATGTTTCATATTCGCCAGGGGCTACCTATCGCCCCACAATACGGCAGCATAGTCCGAACATTTCTTATACATAAGTTCGGCACCCCAAATTTAGCAGTATATGCATTGGCTCTGAATCATGTCTTTGGTCAATACTTGGGTTACCTAGCTCCTGTGCTTGCTACCCTATGTTCCGCTCCATCGGCTAGGGTAGTAAAGGGAGAACTACTGCGATTGTGCCCTGACTTGGACCGGACGAGCACCTCAGTAGAGAAAGCCGAAAACTTACTGTCATGATACGGCGAGAGCCGGTCAGCTACTCGAGGGTTACAAATCGTTGGAGATTTTATCTGCATTATGCGAAAGATCGACACTTCCCGATCAGATGATGACAGCACTCTGGCTGGAACCAGGGGCTGCACCCATGCTTTATTATAAAACTCCTATGGCTAAGTGAGGGCATTTAAGCCGAATAGTCCGATTGCCTTGTTCGTTGCGCTAAACAACTCCTTCAAGGACCATGTAATTGGATCAAGATTGTTTAGATTCCATCCCAAACACCTCCATACTATCTACGTGAGGGCAGAAGCCAACGACTGGCCAACCCTCAGATTACATATAACACGGCCGCACAGGAGGAAACAATCAAAGCATAATAAAATTGCATTAACAAAACAAGCTTTGTTTCTCATAATACAAGGCAAAGGCAACATGAATACATTCATTCAAACACAATGTCATGTGAACATTGTGTTGTTGCAAGGCGAGACCCCTCCAGGACATCCGCAAAATACCGTTCTGGTGTACGGTGCTCCTTGCCCTCCAGTGGCCCCCTGGTCACCTCGACGGCGTCCATCTTCGCCCACCACATCTTGCTACGGGTGAAGGCCATGCACGCACCTTCAATACAGGCCGAGCGCTTCACGACGTCCAGCCGAGGACAGGCGTTCACCACCCGCCTCACGAGTCCGAAGTAGCTGCTTGGCATAGCTTCGGCTGGCCATAGCCGGATTATCAAATCCTTAATGGCTAGTTCGGCCACCCTATGCAGCTCCACCAGCTGTTTCAGCTGGTCGGCGAAGGACACGGGATGCTCCGGCGCCGCATACTGCGACCAGAATAGCCTCTCCGTGGAACCCCTTCCTTCAGCTCGATAGAACTCCGCGGCATCGGATATACTGCGTTGCAAATCCGCAAAGGCCCCTGGGGAACTCCGAACTCGAGTTAGTAAAACGTACTGCTTCTCCGCATACTTGCTTTGCATCTTAAATGCCTTACCCGCCGTGATCTTCTTGGCCTCCTAGATCTCCTGGAGGGCAGCCTGGGCCTCATTCTGGGCAGTCTCCGCGCTTTGACGAGCCATGGCGAGTTCAGTCCCTTGAACCGACCGATCATGCTCCAAGGCCTTGCATTTTTTCACCGTATCCTGGAGCTCCTGCTGGACTTCTTTGACCCGGGTCTTGAGCTTCTTACGGGCGGCTTGCTGCTGGACAGCCTTCTCCTCGGCCTCGCCCAGGGACTTCTTCAGGGACTCGACCTCGGTCGCGGCTTCTACACATATAATGATACCGCTGTCACTACACAGCGCTTATCCTTTCTCGAACATATAGCAAGTCGTTCTCGGTCCGCTCCAGCTTCCGCTTCAGCTCGGAGACCTCGGCAGTATGCGAGGTCACGGCCAACAGCGACGCCTGCTTATTCGTACATATTATGTTAGTCTCCTACAATAAGAGGTTGATCCTCTGTCCGGTTCTTCTTGCCGAACTCCGTACAGTGTCTCAGGGGCTACTGAATACATGGGGTTTTCCTCTTTCTATGTCACTTACCTCGAAACCCGTCAATAGATTGCTGCAGGCTTCGTCTAGTCCACTCTTGGCGGACTGAACCTTCTCGATCACCGCACCCATAAGGACACGGTGCTCGTGCACAATGGAGGCGCCTCGTAGAGCCTCCATCAGGTCATCCGGCGCCCCTTGGTGGACAGGGGCCACCGGTGGAATTGGCACACACCCCTCCTTCGAAGGAGGGTGCTCTCCTGATTCCGGAGCCATATGGATCTCCGGAATCATATCCGGTTGAGGGCCGAACTGAATACGACCCTCTTCGCCGGTCTCCTTGGGGATCTGATCCCCCATCTGTCCGGCAGCGGAGGTCCCGCCTTGTGGCGCCCCCCGAACAATGTCCTGAGCTCCTCCCTTCGGAGCTGCCCTCCGGGATAACACTTCGGTCTCGTCCCTGGCCCCGAGGGAGCAAGCAGGTGGTGGCGACATGCTTGCCATCTCCGACGGAGCCAGCGAACCTCCAGATGAGGAACGCTAGATAAGGTCACGGGCCGGACTACAAAAGTGTGGATTAACCACGTCAGCATAATAAAAAGAAATGGTTGGATATGCGCGTAAATGAGCCATGTCGCTTACGATGCAGCCTGAGGCCTAGTGCGGGGGCGTCGTTCCGGACTACTGTCAACGTCCCACGCGGTGTTGACCGCTGGGGCGCCCTTCCCATTTTTTGGGCGCTTTTGCCTCCGGATGTGCTAGGGCCACCCTCTTCATCTTCTTCTCCTCGGGAGGAGGGTTGTTTTCCTCCTCCTCCTCTTCCTCGTCATTGTCCTCGGGGACGGAGGAATGGGCCTCGTCGTCTTCGGACGTCACATCCGAAGCGCCATTGCGACGGGGGCCACTCTTGGCCCCCTTGGCCTTCTTCCCGGCGTCGTATATGGCATCGGCACCAGCATCCTCGCCAGGCGTGGGATGACCGGTTCCTCAGGCAGCGGCGCCGGACACTGGATCTGCTGCGCCTTCTCCACCCAGTCCTCAAGGAGCAATACCAAATCTCAGACATCATCCTTGAAACATTCAAGTTGCGAGTACATCAAAAGAAAGATACCTCATTGGTGGGGCGTTTACAATTGTGACCATGGTCTGAGTCCGTGGCCGGTGGCTTCTTGTTTCCCTTAAAGAGCAACTTCCAAGCCCCTTCATGAGAGGTGTCGAAGAGCCTTCTCAGGGTCTGGTGCTTCTTTGAATTGAACTCCCATAAAGGGCGGCTTCGGCGCTGGCACGGAAGAATTCGGCGGACCAGCATCACCTGGATAACGTCGACGAGCTTCACGTCCTTGGTCACCATGCTTTGAACGCGCGTCTGCAGCGCTATCAGCTCGCCAGGAGAACACCAGTCCGGACTCTTCTCGACCCAGGAGGTGAGCCGCTTGGGAGCACTAGAGCGGAATTCGGCGGCTGCGGCCCAGGTGGTGCCGCGAGGTTCTGTGATGTAGAACCACTGCTTTTGCCATTCCTTTAATGTCTCTATAAAGGTGCCTTTGGGCCAGGAGACGTTGGATAGCTTGCTCACCATGGCCCCTCCGCACTCCGCATGCTGACCATCCACCACCTTCGGCTTCATGTTGAAGGCTTTGAGCCACAGCCCAAAGTGGGGATGGATGCAAAGGAAGGCCTCGCACACAATGATAAACGCCGAGATGTTGAGGAAGGAATTCGTGGACTGATCATGGAAATCTATCCCGTAATAGTACATCAGCCCGCGGACGAAAGGGTGGAGTGGAAACCCTAGCCCACGACGGAAATGGGGGGTGAAGACTACTCTCTCTGTGGGATCCGGCGTGGGGACGACTTGTCCCTCGGCTGGCAGACGATGGGCGATCTCCTTTGCCAAATATCCAGTCGCTCGGAGCTTAGTAATGTCCTCCTCCTTGACGGAGGAGACCATCCACTTGCCCTGACCACCAGATCCAGACATGGTTGCTTGAGTGAAAAGGAGATGGGAACTTGGGCGCTGGAGCTTGAGATCGGAAGGGAGAAGATAGAGAGAAGGCGTGAGGAGAGGAAGGGGGAATCCTTGTCCCCTTATAAAGGCAGCAGATATTAAACGCCTCCTTGCTCGCCTTAGGATTCGCCTGTTCCCTAGGGTTGTATGAACGGCACGGTTGAGTTACCCATGCCCGCATTTATGAGAATCCCACGATAAGGGGACATGATCTATGTTTCGAGAAGACATGCCAATAGCAACCATGTCTCGAAACGTGGGATGGCAGAAGAAAAATGGTTTGAAATTATAACCGGACAGACACGATGTCGTGTTGGAGAGAAGTTGTCTACAGATTGAATCCGTGCAAATATTATATTCTCTCTGCGGTTGTGTATGGTGTGCGTAACAGGTCCGGATGCACTTATTTCGTCCGAAGACTATTCTGGAGTTCGGAAGGAGGGAACCCGCCTTGCAATGATGAAGGCAAATCTGTGCGCCGGACTACTCGTCATTGAAGCCAGGTTCAGGGGTTACTAAGGGAGTCCTGGACTAAGGGGTCCTCGGACGTCCGGCCTGTTACCCATGGGCCGGACTGATGGGATATGAAGACATCAAGACCGAAGGCTGCACCATGTCCGGATTGGACTCTACTTGGTGTGGAAGGCAAGCTTGGCGACTGAAGATTCCTTTTTATGTAACCGACTCCATGTAAACCCTAGATCTCCTCGGTGTCTATATAAACCGAAGGGGGTAGTCCAAAAAGGAGACCACTTATACTCATTACCATACCCCCCATAGGCTAGACTTGTAGGGTTTAGCCATTATGATCTTGTGGTAGATCAACTCTTGCAATACTCATATTCATCAAGATCAACCAAGCAGGAAGTAGGGTATTACCTCCATAGAGAGGGCCCGAACCTGGGTAAACACCGTGTCCCCTATCTCCTGTTACCATCGATCCTACACGCACAGTTCGGGACCCCCTACCCGAGATTCGCCGGTTTTGACACCGACGATGGGCATCCCCAAGATTAGGCTCTTTCCACTCCTTATTCCAAAATCCATCAAATCTTTACCCAAAACTTGAAAACTTCACAACACAAAACTCAACAGAAAATCTCATGAGCTCCGTTAGTATAAGAAAACAAACCACCACTTCAAGGTACTGTAATGAACTCATTCTTTATTTATATTGGTGTTAAACCTATTGTATTCCAACTTCTCTATGGTTCATACCCCCTATACTAGCCATAGATTCATCAAAATAAGCAAACAACACACGAAAAAACAGAATCTGTCAAAAACGGAACAGCCTGTAGTAATCTGTAGGTTTAGAAAACTTCTGTAACCCCAAAAATTCTGAAATAAATTGTTGGACGTGAGGAATTTGTCTATTAATCATCTGCAAAAAGAATCAACCTAATCTCACTCTCCAGTAAAAAATGGCAGCAAATCTCGTGAGCGCTAAAGTTTTTGTTTTTTCACAGCAAGATCGCAAAGACTCCCCCCAAGTCTTCCCAAAGGTTCTATTTGGCACAAACACTAATTAAAAACATAAAATCATATCTAAACAGAAGATATATGAATTATTTATTACTAAACAGGAACAAAAAACAAGAAACAAAAATAAAATTGGGTTGCCTCCCAACAAGCGCTATCGTTTAACACCCCTAGCTAGGCATAAAAACAAGAATAGATCTAGGTATTGTCATCTTTGGTATGCAATCCATAAGTGGTTCTCATAATAGATTAATTTAATGTTATTCCTAGGAAAGTGTTCCATGCCTTTCCTTAACGGAAATTGGAATCTAATATTTCCTTCTTTCATATCAATAATTGCACCAATAGTTCTAAGGAAAAGTCTACCAAGAATAATAGGGCATGTAGGATAGCAATCTATATCAAGAACAATGAAATCTACGGGCAAATAATTCCTATTTGCAAAAATAATAACATCATTAATCCTTCCCATAGGTTTCTTAGTAGTGGAATCCGCAAGATGCAAATTTAAAGAACAATCATCAAATTCACGAAAACCTAACACTTCACACAAAGTTTTTGGAATCATGGAAACACTAGCACCTGAATCACATAAAGCATAGCATTCATGATCTTTAATTTTAATTTTAATATTAGGTTCCCACTCATCATAAAGTTTTCTATGGATAGAGACCTCTAATTCAAGCTTTTCTTCATAAGATTGCATTAAAGTATCAACGATATGCTTGGTAAAAGCTTTATTTTGATCATAAGCATGAGGAGAATTTAGCACGGATTGCAACAAGGAAATACAATCTATCAAAGAGAAATTCGCATAATTAAATTCCTTAAAATCCAAAATAGTGGGTTCATTGCTATGTAAAGTCTTGACCTCTTCAATCCCACTTTTACCAATTTTTGCATTAAGATCTAAAAACTCCGAATCATTGGGACGCCTTTTAACTAAAGTTGACTCATCTCCAGTCCCATCATTATAAAGATTTGTATTGCAAAACAAAAATTTAATAGGAGACACATCAATCACTTTTAGATCTTCATCCTTATTATCCTCTAGCTCTTCCGGTTTGGCGGCCATCTTATTAACTAAGGTGGCCTGCTTATCCGAAATTTGGGCTATTAAATTTTCAAGATGAGCGAACTGAGATTTCAATACATAAAATTCTTTAACATATCATCGAGCTCTTTATTCATGTACCCCATAAAACTTTTTTGTTCTTTAAGCTCGTTTCTGAACAAATTATTATGCTCAAACTGCCAGGACATAAAACCTCTAACATTGTTTTCAATTTCTTCCAACCTTCTAAGGTGAGGATCAACGCTTTTTGGTAGAGCCATCGCGGCAAACAATCCAACCCACAAGCACACAAGAAGCAAGCAAAAAGAGGCGAACGAAAAAGAGGGCGAATAAAACGGCAAGGGTGAAGTGGGGGAGAGGAAAATGAGAGGCAAATGGCAAATAATGTAATGTGAGGGATAAGAGTTTGTGATGGGTACTTGGTATGTCTTGACTTGTGCGTATATCTCCCCGACAACGGTGCCAGAAATGGCTTGTTGACGGGAGATCAAATCTTGACTTGACTTGGTGCAACCTCCCCGGCAACGGCGCCAGAAATCCTTCTTGCTACCTCTTGAGCATGCGTTGGTTTTCACTTGAAGATGAAAGGGTGATGCAGTAAAGTAGCGTAATTATTTCCCTAAATTTTTGAGAACCAAGGTATCAATCCAGTAGGAGGTAACACGCAAGTCCCTGGTACCTGCACAAACAAACAAGAACCTCGCAACCAACGTGATAAAGGGGTTGTCAATCCCTTCACGGTCACTTACGAAAGTGAGATCTGATAGAGATAATAAAATAAATATTTGTGGAATTTTTATTGTATAGATTGGAAAATAAAGATTGCAAAATAAACAACAATAGAAATAGCAAGTAGATAGGAAAGTATTATGATGGAAGATAGACCCGGGGGCCGTAGGTTTCACTAGTGGCTTCTCTCAAGATAGCAAATTCTACGGTGGGTCAACAAATTACTGTCGAGCAATTGATAGAAAAGCGCATAGTTATGAGAATATCTAGGCATGATCATGTATATAGGCATCAAGTCCGCGACAAGTAGACCGAAACGATTATGCATCTACTACTATTACTCCACACATCGACTGCTATCCAGCATGCATATAGAGTATTAAGTTCATAAGAACAGAGTAACGCATTAGGCAAGATGACATGATGTAGAGGGATAAACTCAAGCAATATGATATAAACCCCATCTTTTTATCCTTGATGGCAACAATACAATACGTGCCTTGCTGCCCCTGCTGTCACTGGGAAAGGACACTGCAAGATTGAACCCAAAGCTAAGCACTTCTCCCATTGCAAGAAAGATCAATCTAGTAGGCCAAACCAAACTGATAATTTGAAGAGACTTGCAAAGATATTAAATCATGCATAAAAGAGTTTAGAGAAGAATCAAATATTGTTCATAGATAATCTTGATCATAAACCCACAATTCATCGGATCTCAACAAACACGCCGCAAAAAGAATTACATCAAATAGATCTCCAAGAGAATCAAGGAGAACTTTGTATTGAGAGCCAAAGAGAGAGAAGAAGCCATCTAGCTAATAACAATGGACCCGAAGGTCTGTGGTAAACTACTCACACATCATCGAAGAGGCTATGGTGTTGATGTCGAGGCCCTCCGTGATCGATTCCCCCTCCGGCGGAGGGCTAGAAAAGGCCCCAAGATGGGATCTCATGGGTACAGAAGGTTGCGGTGGTGGAAATAGGGTTTCGTGGTGCTCTCGGATGTTTTCGGGTATATGAGTATATATAGGTGAAAGAAGTAGGTCCGTGGAGCCACGAGGGGGCCACGAGGGTGGGGCACGCCTACCCCCCTGGGCGCGCTCTCCTGCCTCGTGGCCGCTTCGTTGCTTCCTTGACGTCCACTCCAAGTCTCCTAGATTGCGTTTGTTCCAAAAATAACTCTCCTGAAGGTTTCATTCGGTTTGGATTCCATTTGATATTCCTTTTCTACGAAACACTGAAATAGGCAAAAAAAACTACAATTTGCACTAGGCCTTTGGTTAGTAGGTTACTCCCAAAAATAATATAAAAATGTATATTAAAGCCCATTAAACATCCAAAACAGATAATATAATAGCATGGAACAATAAAAAATTATAGATACATTGGAGACGTATCACGGCGTCATATGAGGTCAATCCTCGGTCTGCGGCGGGAGATAGGGGGAGCTCAACCATCAAGGTCGGCGGTGGCATGATTCGAGCACATCCATTGCGGTCGATGGCGGGATAGTGGAGGTCGAACTTCAGGCGGCAGCCGCACTAAGCTTTGCTCCTCGACCCTGCTGTCTCGGCGTGCCGCCGCATCGCGCTTGTCTGTCTGCTGGGTGGAGGTCGCCGCGTGGTTAATTAATTAAGGTATTCTTTTCGTGAGTGGCTTAGTTAAGGTATTCAATTCCTAAGGGTAGTGTTGTACTAGTACTTTGCGTGTAAATTGACTGGCCATTAATTTTTGTCATTGCACGTCTGCATAACAACATGGAGCGCCCTTAGTAATTATTAAAATAAAACGTTGTGATTTATGCATGCATCTTTGGGCAGGAGCTAATCTGTGTATTAATGTTGCCATTTTGTTTTTAATTACCATTCGTGTGCTGCAGATGGGACGATCTTGATGGATGAAGAATCGGAAAACCACAGATTTTATCAGTGGCATGACAGAGTTCATGAATTTGGCTGAAAGTACAAAGAGGATAATTGGTGATGCGGATTACATCCTGTGTCTATGTACAGATTGTGCCAATACAGAGTCACATGAAGTTGCATATGTCCCGATGCACTTAGTCTCTAGGGGATTCATGGATAGATATACAAGTTGGACCAGACACGGTGAAGAGGAGGTCATGGATGAAGATACCCAGGGCGGCGAGATGCCAAACCCCGATCAGTGTCACATGGATGTTGAATCTAACATCGGGGCAAAGGCGTCAAGCGACCAATGGAACACCGGAAAGCCGAAACGCCCACTGGAAAACCAAGACGTCGACACAGATGACAACGATCTTGATATGCCAGATTTTGCTGCTATGATTGCACATTTCGAGGGCCCCAAAAAGGATATGATTTGGTACAAGGATCTGCCAACCATTTATGCGGACTCCAAGAAAGAATTGTATCTAGGTTGCAAAAAGAAATATTCCAGGTTGAGTGCCACCCTGACGCTTCTTAGATTTAAAGCAGTAAACGGTCTATCAAACAAGGGATTCATAGAGATGTTAGGTCTTTTCAAAGAAATTCTTCTGGAAGATAATGTGCTCCCCAGAAGCACGAATGAAGCGAAGAAAATTGTTTTCCCATTGGAACTTGAAGTACAAAAGATACACGCTTGTGTGAATGATTGTATATTGTACCATGGTGAGTACAAAGATTCGTGTGCATGTCAACATGCTAGCATCCATGATACAAGTGCAGGAGAGCAAAGGACAAGTACAAATTGGACGACGAAATCAAGTAAGGAATCTCGTTCAAGGTTGTTTGGTACTTTCCTTTAATTCCAAGGTTGAGGCGTTTGTTTGCAAACCCTAGAGAGGCAAAGAGGTTGCGGTGGCATCATGATGAGTGAATTGCGGATAGGTTTATGAGGCACCCGAAAGATGGGGCTCAGTGGGAATTAATCGACAAAAAGTTTGAAATATTTGCCAAGGATCCTAGAAGTATAAGGCTCGGGGAGTGTACTGGCGGGATGAATCCTTTTGGCGATATGAGCACCAATCGCAGCACATGGTCGGTGCTTCTGTGCATATATAACCTAGCTCCTTGGTTGTGTATGAAGAAAAAATACATTATGATGTCAATGATTATCCAATGCCTGAAGCAACCTGGAAATGACATCGACATTTACTTTCAGCTACTGGTAGAAGAACTGTAGACTGTGTGGATAGATGCGCCTGCTGTAAAATGTTATGATGCTTATAGAAAGGAGATTTTCGATCTACATGCGATGCTCGTGCACGCCATTCAAGATATGTTGGCATTAGGCAACACCTCGGGGCAGAAAACAAAGGGATATGTAGGGCGTGTCACATGCATGGATGGGGCAGCTAGCAAAAGACTTCCCAACTCGCACAAAACAGTGTATTTGCGTCATCGTAGGTTCTTGCAGAAAAATCACCCATACAGAAAGATGAAAGCTGAATTTGATGGTACGACAGAGGCAGGTGCGGGCCCAAGACCCTATGACGGGAAGGTGGTCCAGAACATGGCTAAAAAATTAATGTTGTGCTTGGCAAGAACCACCCTTTGATGGTGAAACAAACACCCAAGGGTCAAGTGTTTAAGAAGAAATCAGTGTTCTAGAAATTACCTTACTGGGAGATGCTACGTGTACGTCACTGCATCAATGTCATGCACGTAGAGAAGAACGTATGTGAAAGCATCCTTGGTACTCTGCTTAAGATTAAACGTAAAAGAAAGGATGGTGACGGTTCATGGCTCGATATGCTTGCTGATCAATCAAAACGCAAGAGTGAAGCAGAAGATGATGACAAATTCATCAAAGCTTGCCAGAGTTACAATTTCAGTACAAAAGAAGCAACAAGGTTCTTCACCTATTTGTTGTCAGTTAAGACACCCTCTTCCTACTGCGCAAACATCAGAAGTCTCGTGGATGTGAGCTCAGGTAAAATGAAGTTGGGACACATGAAGTCACATGATTTCCACGTAATGTTGACACAAATCCTCCCGGTGGCCATCGGGAATCTGATGGACAAAGATATAAGAAACACACTATTGACCTCTGTGATTTCTTCAACCAACTATGGCAGAAAGTTATAAATCCTGAAGAGTTGGATCATATGCAAGATGATATTGCAGGAATATTGTCCAACCTCGAGATGTTTTTCCCACCGTCATTCTTTGGTGTGATGGTCCATATCACTGTGCACCTTGTCGATGAGATAAAGTATTGTGGTCCTGTGTTTCTTCGCAACATGTATCCCTTCGAGCGGTTCATGGGAATACTGAAGCGCTTTTGTCGGAACCAAAACCATCCAGAGGCAAGCATCCTACAAGGTTATACCGCGGAGGAGGTGGTTGAGTTTTGCACCGAATACATGAAACAAAGACCTATAGGTTTACCCCTTTCTCGCCATGAGGGATGGCTGAAAGGTAAGCAGTCCTTGCTGGCACGCAAATGGCTGCACCTGGAGAATTGGCAGAGAAAGCCCATTTGACGGTACTGCTTAACAGCCCAGTTCTCATCACTTATGCTGAAGAACACTTGGCGTAGATACGCCAAAGCTTCTCACCAATGGCGCCTTCATCAGATGTGGAGATGAAGGAGCACACTAAGAACTACGCCGAATGGCTGAAGAATCGTTTGGCACAAGGATCCATCAATGACATTGCTACGTGGTTGGCACAAATGCCATCACCTACGGTGTTGACGTACCAAGCATATGACATAAATGGATACACATTCTATACTGAGGAACGTGATCAGAAGACCTCGTATCAGAACAGCTCTGTTTGAATAGAATGCATGACTGTAAATGAAGCTGATAAAAGGGTATACTATGGAACCATCAAAGAGATTTGGGAGCTTGACTATGTGAAAGTTAAGGTGGCATTATTCAGGTGCACATGGATCCCTCTTGGTCAGGTAAGGATTGATGAGTACAGGAAGACCTGTGTTAACAGGACAACGATGGCATATCACGCGGACCCATTCATTCTTGCCAGCGATGCTACCCGGATTTTCTTTATGGAAGACCCCTTGCATAAGAACATCCATTTAGAGATGCATGGGAAGAGAGGGGTACTGGGTGTCGACGATGTTGCCGATGAGGATGAGTACGATGAATTTGATGAGTTGCCAGCCAAGGGATCATGCACCCGTGTAACAGAGCAGCGTAAAATCATCAAAAAACCCAAGTTCATTCGGGGTCAACTTAATGATCCCCCATGTACATGGGAATTAAGCCGTAAGACTAGTATTTATGCCTACCCTGCAACTTAATTCGTTCAATTTAGAACTGTCGCGTGTACTGAATTTGTGAGTTATGCCCGGTTTTCTATTGATGTAAGAACCGTTAATATGTTGACCTTGATATGCTGTCAGCTCAGGCAATGAATATGAACTGTTTTTTGTTGTTATTATTATTATATCATAGAGGTAGCACACTTAGTTGATCTCACTATAGTATGTGTGAACAAAAATATGCAATCTAGTTTGCGAATAGCACACAGTTCGTTGATGAAAGTCGTGTGCCGACCAAACCCCGCCACCCCACCCACGATCTGAGTCGTGCTTTCTGATTGCCCAGAACCCAAACCCCACGGATCGTATGTCTGCACCATTGGATGCTCCTAGATCGAACGGTGATCCTCATCCCTTTCGGCAGCACATGCAGTTCTGGTTGTAATTTTATTTTTATGCACAAAATGCATGTTAATATCAAAAAATGTCTTAAATATAGCTAACGATACCTGAAATGCGCCACAAAATCAAACCCATGGTATAATGGTGATTGCATACCGTGGAAATTTTTATGAGGCCAAATGATGAAGTCACCGGCCACAGGAGTTTGAATTGACATGTCTCCTTTTGGAAAACCATGATCCTTCATGTGAGACGCTCCGGTTTGGAAGGAGCGGTCATCAAAACTTGTGCCAAACTTTACCATTTTTTCCACGGGGTCATGAGAGCATGCCGTGGGCACACATTGATTTTGATGATGTCCGAACTCCATCTGAATTTCCTGTATTTAAAATACCAACTAGGCCTACGCCAGTGGCCGCACCTCGCGGCCAAAGTGTTTGAAACTTCTCCCCGCTTCTTGAACAAACGCATGCAAACTCACAAAGCGACGCACAAATGATTTGTACACCTTCTTTGGTAGGCTGATAGTAAGGGGGTATCATAGCTAGTATCATGCATGCCAACTAGGCAATTTTGATGAGCTGTCATGGAATTAATTAAATGAAGAAAGAGAGGGTTAAGTATCATATCATGAAACTATATCATAATAAATGCTATGCTACTATGTGTCATGCATGACAATATAAATAAAGTACTACATATGATACTATGCATTAGAGCAAGTACACAATAGAGTGACATAAGACTAGCCACAATGGGTAGTAACATAGAATGTTACTAGCTAGTCTATGTTACTACCTGTATAGTTGGGAGTAACATATGTGTAGTAACATGCAACACTTCATTTATTAGGCTATAGACTCATCTTGCCTTGAGATGTGTGATGTTACTCATACTACTAGTAACTAGCTATGTTACCACTTTCCTCTCTTTCTTCATTTATTGCTTGCCACATCATCTATTTTATCTAGATACGTGTGATGTTACTACCTATGTTACTCCCACTGTGGGTAGTCTAAGCAAGCTATAAGGAATAGAATAATATATATGTGCTTATTAGTTGGAGGAAAGAGAAGAGAAGCGGGCTCTTGGTTAGTAGAGCCAGCTGCAACACGAGACCCAAGACACTTTGTGAGGATGTAAGGTGGGCCAACTATTGATAAACTAGTACGTATTTAAAACTTATTATTGTACATGCCCGCTAAGAGGTTGGTTGTATATGACATGGCAACTTCTTATAGCCGACCCTTGGCTATATTATTAACCATGCTCTTAGTGAGGTAGCTAGTATATCACAGACGACTAGCCACAGTGGGAGCAACTTCAGCAGTAACATCGACTCCAACTCAGCAAACTTGCTTATGTGGCAATAAGTCAATGAGGAGAGAGATAGTTTCAGTAACTTAGCTAGTTAATGTAAAATCACATGTCCCAATGCAATATGAGTTTATAACCTAATAATGAAGCTTTGCATGACACTACACTTATGTTACTACCCACTATGAAGGTAGTAACATAGTCTAGGGATATGTGTATGTTACTACTGTATGCTACTCTCCATTGTGGCTAGTCTCATACTCCCTCCTTTCCGGTTTACGCTGGTTGTAATGGTAGTATCATAAGCGGTATCATGCATGCCAACTAGACTTTCTGGATGATGTGGAACAAAATTAAATGAGGAAAGAGACGATGTGGTATCACATCATGATACTGTGTCACATTAAATGTTGTACTACTACTTTGTGTGATGCATGACAATTAATAAGGCAACCTAAGATACTAACTTATGATACTATGCATTATGGAAGTAGCTAGTATCATACACTATCATATGCATGATACTAGTATACTATGATACTCCCCATTACAACCAGCCTTATAGGGCTCAATTCAACAATCTCACCAACCAAGGTAGATGGTGAGTGGTGGAATACTTTTTGTAGTTTGCAAAAACTGTTGGGGACGCAGTAATTTCAAAAAAAAATCATATGCACATGCAAGATCTATCATGGTGATGTATAGCAACGAGAGGGGAAGAGTGTTGTCCACGTACCCTTGTAGACTGTAAGCAGAAGTGTTATGACAACGTGGTTGATGTAGTCGTACGTCTTCACGATCCGACCGATCCTAGTACCGAAAGTATGGCACCTCCGTGATCTGCACACGTTCGGCTTGGTGACGTCCCACGAACTCTCGATCCAGCTGAGTGTCAAGGGAGAGCTTCCTCGGCATGATGGTGTGATGATGGTGATGATGAAGTTACCGGCGCAGGGCTTCGTCTAAGCACTACGACGATATGACTGAGGTGGATTATGGTGGAGGGGGCACCGCACACGGCTAAGACTATTATCTGTTGTGTATTCTAGGGTGCCCCCTGCCCCCGTATATAAAGGAGCATGGGGAGGCCGGACGGCCCTAGGGTACGCCAAGGAGGGGAGGAATCCTCCTCCTAGTAGGAGTAGGATTCCTCCTTTCCTAGTCCTACTAGGAGGGGGAAGGAAGGAGTGGGAGAGGGGAAGGAAAGGGGG
The DNA here is from genome assembly GCF_002162155.2 of Triticum dicoccoides. NCBI lineage: Eukaryota > Viridiplantae > Streptophyta > Magnoliopsida > Poales > Poaceae > Triticum > Triticum dicoccoides. The sequence goes on along the minus strand of NC_041390.1, from coordinate 501,717,309 downwards.
TGACACTCCCCCACCTAGTCCAATTCGGACTCAAGGGGGGGCATGGCCTGCCTTGTCAGCCCCTCTCTCTCTCCACTAAGGCCCATCTAGGCCCACTAGTTCCCCGGGGGGTTCCGGTAACCCTCCAGCACTACGGTTTTCTCCGAAATCACCCGGAACACTTCCGATGTCCGAATGTAGACGTCCAATATATCAATATTTATGTCTCGACCATTTCAACACTCCTCGTCATGTCTGTGATCCTATCAGGGTCTCTGAACAATCTTCCGTACATCAAAACACATAAACTCATAATACCGATCGTCACCGAACATTAAGCATGCGGACCCTACGGGTTCGAGAACTATGTAGACATGACTGAGACACATCTCCGGTCAATAACCAATAGCGGAACCTAGATGTTCATATTGGCTCCTGCATATTCTATGAAGATCTTTATCGGTTAAATAGCATAACAACATACGTTTTTCCCTTTGTCATCGGTATGTTACTTGCCCAAGATTCGATTGTCGGTATCTCAATACCTAGTTCAATCTTGTTACCGGTAAGTCTCTTTACTCGTTCCGTAATGCTACATCCCATAACTAGTCACATTGCTTGCAAGGCTTATAGTGATGTGCATTACACGGAGTGACAAATCCTAATCTCGATCTATGCCAACTCAACAAACACCATCGGAGACACCTGTAGAGCATCTTTATAGTCACCCAGTTACATTGTGATGTTTGATAGCACACAAGTGTTCCTCCGGTATTCGGGAGTTGCATAATCTCATGGTCATAGGAACATGTATAAGTTATGAAGAAAGCAATAGCAACAAACTAAACGATCATCGTGCTAAGCTAACAGATGGGTCAAGTCAATCACATAATTCTCTAATGATGTGATCCCATTTATCAAATGACAACTCTTTGTCCATGGCTAGGAAACTTTAACCATCTTTTGATTAAGGATCTAGTCAAGTAGAGGCATACTAGTGACACTTTGTTTGTCTATGTATTCACACATGTACTAATTTTTCGGTTAATACAATTCTAGCATGAATAATAAACATTTATCATGATATAAGGAAATATAAATAACAACTTTATTATTGCCTCTAGGGCATATTTCCTTTAGTCTCCCACTTGCACTAGAGTCAATAATCTAGTTCACATCGTCATGTGATTTCACACCAATAGTTCACATTGTATGTGATTAGTTCACATCTTCATGTGACTAATACCCCAAGGGTTTACAAGAGCCAATTGTTGGGTTTCGTAGTAATTTCAAAAAATTTCCTACGCGCACACAGGATCATGTGATGCATAGCAACGAGAGGAGAGTGTTGTCTACGTACCCAACGCAGACCGACTGCGGAAGCAATGACACGACGTAGAGGAAGTAGTCGTACGTCTTCACGATCCAACCGATCAAGCACCGAAACTACGGCACCTCCGAGTTCGAGCACACGTTCAGCTCGATGACGATCCCCGGACTCCGATCCAGCAAAGTGTCGGGGAAGAGTTTCGTCAGCACGACGGCGTGGTGACGATCTTGATGAACTACAGCAGCAGGGCTTCGCCTAAACTCCGCTACAGTATTATCGAGGAATATGGTGGCAGGGGGCACCGCACACGGCTAAGGAATCGATCACGTGGATCAACTTGTGTCAACTTGTGTGTTTAGAGGTGCCACTGCCTCCGTATATAAAGGAGCCAAGGGGGGAGGGTGTGCCGGCCAAGAGGGAGAGGCGCAGGAGGAGTCCTACTCCTACCGGGAGTAGGACTCCCCCCCCAATCCTATTCCAACTAGGATTCCCAAGGGGGAAAGAGGGAGAAGGGTGGCCGGCCACCTCTCCTAGTCCTAATAGGACTAGGGGAAGGGGGGAGGCGCGCAGCCCTGGTGGGCAGCCCTTTCACCTTTCCACTAAGGCCCATGAAGGCCCATATGGTTCCCGGGGGGTTCCGGTAACCTCCCGGTAACCCGGTAAAATCCCGATTTCACCCGGAACACTTCCGATGTCCAAACATAGGCTTCCAATATATCAATCTTTACGTCTCGACCATTTCGAGACTCCTCGTCATGTCCGTGATCATATCCGGGACTCCGAACAACCTTCGGTACATCAAAATGCATAAACTCATAATATAACTGTCATCGTAACCTTAAGCGTGCGGACCCTACGGGTTCGAGAACAATGTAGACATGACCGAGACATGTCTCTGGTCAATAACCAATAGCGGGACCTGGATGCCCATATTGGTTCCTACATATTCTACGAAGATGTTTATCGGTCAGACCGCATAACAACATACGTTGTTCCCTTTGTCATCGGTATGTTACTTGCCCGAGATTCGATCGTCGGTATCCAATACCTAGTTCAATCTCGTTACCGGCAAGTCTCTTTACTCGTTCCGTAATACATCATCTCACAACTAACATATTAGTTGTAATGCTTGCAAGGCTTATGTGATGTGTATTACCGAGAGGGCCCAGAGATACCTCTCCGACAATCGGAGTGACAAATCCTAATCTCGAAATACGCCAACCCAACATCGACCATTGGAGGCACCTGTAGTACTCCTTTATAATCACCCATTTACGTTGTGACGTTTGGTAATACCCAAAGTGTTCCTCCGGCAAACGGGAGTTGCATAATCTCATAGTCATAGGAACATGTATAACTCATGAAGAAAGCAATAGCAACATACTAAACGATCAGGTGCTAAGCTAATGGAATGGGTCATGTCAATCAGATCATTCTACTAATGATGTGACCTCGTTAATCAAATAACAACTCATTGTTCATGGTTAGGAAACATAACCATCTTTGATTAACGAGCTAGTCAAGTAGAGGCATACTAGTGACACTCTGTTTGTCTATGTATTCTCACATGTATTATGTTTCCGGTTAATACAATTCTAGCATGAATAATAAACATTTATCATGATATAAGGAAATAAATAATAACTTTATTATTGCCTCTAGGGCATATTTCCTTCACCAATAATCTAGTTCACATCGCTATGTGTTTAACACCCAAAGAGTGATCATGTTTTGCTTGTGAGAGAAGTTTAATCTACGGGTCTGCAACATTTAGATCCGTATGTATTTTACAAATTTCTATGTCTACAATACTCTGCACGGAGCTACTCTAGCTAATTGCTCCCATTTTCAATATGTATCTAGATCGAGACTTAGAGTCATCTAGATCGGTGTCAAAAGCTTGCATCGACGTAACTCTTTACGACAAACTCTTTTATCACCTCCATAACCGAGAAATATTCCTTTAGTCCTCTAAGGATAATTTTGACCGCTGGCCAGTGATTTACTTCTAGATCACTATTGTACTCCCTTGCCAAAATCATGCTAAGGTATACAATAGGTCTGGTACATAGCATAGCATACTTTATAGAACCTATGACTGAGGCATAGGGAATGACTTTTCATTCTCTTTCTATTTTCTGTCGTGGTTAGGTTTTGAGTCTTTACTCAACTTCACACCTTGCAACACAAGCAAGAACTCTTTCTTTGACTGATCCATTTCGAACTCCTTCAAAATTTTGTCAAGGTATGTACTCATTGAAAAACTTATCAAGCGTCTTGATCTATATTTATAGATCTTGATGCTCAATATGTACGCAGCTTTACCAAGGTCTTTCTTTGAAAAACTCCTTTCAAACACTCCTTCATGCTTTCCAGAAAATTCTACATCATTTTCGATCAACAATATGTCATTCACATATACTTATCAGAAAGGTTGTAGTGCTCCCACTCACTTTCTTGTAAATACAGACTCCACTGCAAGTCTGTATAAAACTATATGATTTGATCAACTTATCAAAGCGTACATTCCAACTCCGAGATGCTTGCACCAGTCCATAGATGGATCGCTGGAGCTTGCACACTTTGTTAGCATCTTTAGGATTGACAAAACCTTCTGGTTGCATCATATACAAATCTTCTTTAATAAATCCAATAAGGAATGTAGTTTTGATATCCATTTGCCAGATTTCATAAAATGCGGCAACTGCTACCATGATTCGGACAGACTTTTAAGCATCGATACGAGTGAGAAAATCTCATCGTAGTCAACACCTTGAACTTGTAAAAAAACTTTTGCGACAATTCGAGCTTTGTAGGTAGTAACACTACTATTAGCGTTCGTCTTCCTCTTGAAGATCCATTTATTCTGAATGGCTCACTGATCATCGGGCAAGTCAATCAAAGTCCATACTTTGTTCTCATACATGGATCCCATCTCAGATTTCATGACCTTAAGCCATTTCGCGGAATCTGGGCTCATCATCGCTTCCTCATAGTTCGTAGGTTTGTCATGGTCTAGTAACATGACTTCCAGAAAGGATTACCATACCACTCTGGTGCGGACCATACTCTGGTTGACCTACGAGGTTCGGTAGTAACTTGATCTGAAGTTTCGTGATCATCATCATTAGCTTCCTCATTAATTGGCGTAGGAATCACTAGAACTGATTTCTGTAATGAACTACTTTCCAATTCGGGAGAAGTTACAATTACCTCATCAAGTTCTACATTCCTCCCACTCACTTCTTTCGAGAGAAACTTCTTCTCTAAAAAGGATCCATTCTTAGCAACGAATATCTTGTCTTTGGATCTGTGATAGAAGGTGTACCCAACAGTCTCTTTTGGGTATCCTATGAAGACACATTTCTCCGGTTTGGGTTCGAGCTTATCAGGTTGAAGGTTTTTCACATAAGCATCGCAGCCCCAATTTTTAAGAAACGACGGCTTTGGTTTCTTGCCAAACCATAGTTCATACGATGTCGTCTCAATGGATTTAGATGGTGCCCTATTTAACGTGAATGCAGTTGTCTCTAATGCATAACCCCAAAACGATAATGGTAAATTGGTAAGAGACATCATAGATCGCACCATATCTAATAAAGTATAGTCACGATGTTCGGACACACCATTACACTATGGTGTTCCAAGTGGCATGAGTTGCGAAACTATTCCGCATTGTTTCAAATGAAGACCAAACTCATAACTCAAATATTTACTTCCACAATCAGATCGTAGAAACTTTATTTTCTTGTTACGATGATTTTCTACTTCACTATGAAATTCTTTGGACTTTTCAAATGTTTCAGACTTTTGTTTCATCAAGTAGATATACTCATATCTGCTTATATCATCTGTGCTGCGAGCCTCAACACTCATCGGACCGCATACATCAGTATGTATTATTTCCAATAAGTCAGTTGCTCGCTCCATTGTTCCGGAGAACGGAGTCTTAGTCATCTTGCCCATGAGGCATGGTTTGCAAGCATCAAGTGATTACAAAAGTCCATCGGCATGGAGTTTCTTCATGCGCTTTACACCAATATGACCTAAACGGTAGTGCCACATATAAGTTTCACTATCATTATTAACTTTGCATCTTTTGGCTTCAATATTATGAATATGTGTGTCACTACGGTCGAGATTCAATAAACCATTTATATTGAGTGTATGACCATAGAATGTTTTATTCATGTAAATAGAACAACAATTATTATTTGACTTAAATGAATAACCTTATTGCAATAAACATGATCCAATCATATTTATGCTCAAGCAAACACCAAATAACATTTATTTTAGGTTCAACACTAATCCCGAAGGTAAAGGGAGTGTGTGATGGTGATATTATCAACCTTGGAATTACTTCCAACTCATATCATCACCTTGCCCTTAACAAGTCTTTGTTTATTTTGCAACTCCCGTTTCGAGTTACTACTCTTAGCAACTGAACCAGTATCAAATATTGAGGGATTGCTATAAACACTAGTAAAGTACACATCAATAACATGTATATCAAATATACTTTTGTTCACTTTGCCATCCTTCTTATCCGCCAAGTATCTAGGGCAGTTCCACTTCTAGTGACCATTTCCTTTGTAGTAGAAGCACTCAGTTCCAGGCTTGGGTCTAGCTTTGGGCTTCTTCATCGGAGTGGAAACTTGCTTGCCATTCTTCTTGAAGTTCCCTTTCTTTCCATTCCTCTTTTACTTGAAACTAGTGGTCTTGTCAACCATCAACATTTGATGCTTTTCTTGATTTCTACCTTCATCGATTTCAGCATCACGAAGAGCTCGGGAATCATTTTCGTCATCCCTTGCATATTATAGTTCATCACGAAGTTCCAGTAACTTGGTGATAGTGACTAGAGAACTCTGTCAATCACTATTTTATCTGGAAGATTAACTCCCAATTGATTCAAGTGATTGTAGTACTCAGACAATCTGAGTACATGCTCACTGGTTGAGCTATTCTCCTCCATCTTGTAGGCAAAGTACTTGTCAGAGGTGTCATACCTCTCGACTCGGGCATGAGTCTGAAATACCAATTTCAGCTCTTAGAACATCTTATATGCTCTGTGGCATTCAAAACGTTTTTGAAGTCTCGGTTCTAAGCCGTAAAGCATGGCGCACTAAACTATCAAGTAGTTATCATACTGAACTTGCCAAACATTCATAACGTCTACATCTACTCCTGCAATAGGTCCATCACCTAGCGGTGCATCAAGGACATAATTCTTCTCTGCAGCAATGAGGATAATCCTCAGATGACGGACCCAGTCTGTATCATTGCTACTATCATCTTTCAACATAGTTTTTCTCTAGGAACATATCAAAAATAAACGGGGAGCTACATCGCGAGCTATTAATCTACAGCACAGTTATGCAAATACTACCAGGACTAAGTTCATGATAAATTAAAGTTCAATTAATCATATTACTTAAGAACTCCCACTTAGATAGATATCCCTCTAATCATCTAAGTGATCATGTCATCCATATCAACAAAACCATGTCCGATCATCAGGTGAGATGGAGTAGTTTTCAATGGTGAACATCACTATGTTGATCATATCTACTATATGATTCATGCTCGACCTTTCGGTCTCAGTGTTCCGAGGCCAAATCTGCATATGCTAGGCTTGTCAAGTTTAACCCGAGTATTTTGCATATGCAAAACTGGCTTGCACCCGTTGTATGTGAACGTAGAGCTTATCACACCCGATCATCGCGTCATGTCTCAGCACGAAGAACTGTCGCAACGATGCATACTCAGGGAGAACACTTATACCTTGAAATTTTAGTAAGCGATCATCTCATAATGCTACCATCGTACTAAGCAAAATAAGATTCATAAAAGATAAACATCACATGCAATCAAAATATGTGACATGATATGGCCATCATCATCGTGTGCTTTTGATCTCCATCTCCAAAGTACCGTCATGATCTCCATCGTTACCGGCATGACACCATGATCTCCATCATCTTGATCTTTATCAACGTGTCATCACATGGTCGTCTCGCCAACTATTGCTTTTGAAACTATTGCTATCGCATAGCGATAAAGTAAAGCAATTATATGGCGCTTGCATCTTATGCAATAAACAGACAACCATAAGGCTCCTGCCAGTTGCCGATAACTTTAAAAAAACATGATCATCTCATACAACAATTTATATCTCATCACGTCTTGACCATATCACATCACAATAAGCCCTGCAAAAACATGTTAGACGTCCTCTACTTTGTTGTTGCATGTTTTACGTGGCTGCTACAGGCTTCTAGCAAGAACTGTTCTTACCTATGCATCAAAACCACAATGCGATATAGTGATTACTTTTTGATCTTCAGAAAGAACCTTGTTCATTGAAACCGATTCAACTAAAGTTGGAGAAACTGACACCCACCAGCCACCTGTGTGCGAAGCACGTCAGTAGAACCAGTCTCGCATAAGCGTACGCGTAATGTCGGTATGAGCCGCTTCATCCAACAATACTGATGAATCAAGAATCAACTAGTGATGGCAAGCGATATGTATATACTCATGGCCACAACTCCTTTGTGTTCTACTCGTGCATATAACATCTACACATAGACCTAGATCGGACGCCACTGTTGGGGACGCAGTAATTTCAAAAAAAATCCTACGCACATGCAAGATCTATCATGGTGATGTATAGCAACGAGAGGGGAAGAGTGTTGTCCATGTACCCTTGTAGACCGTAAGCGGAAGCGTTATGACAACACGGTTGATGTAGTCGTACGTCTTCATGATCCGACCGATCCTAGTACTGAAAGTATGGCACCTCCGGATCTGCACACGTTTGGCTTGGTGACGTCCCACGAACTCTCGGTCTAGCTGAGTGTCGAAGTAGGGTTTTGTCAGCACGACGGTGTGATGACGGTGATGATGAATGTAACATCCCAAATTTTCAATTTGGAATGTTATACATTAGATCATCATGCATATCATATTTTATTTTGCATTTTGGTTGATCCTAGAAATTCTACGCAACTCAATGACCCACGGAGAGAGTTGGGGATTTCGTTATTTTCATATTTGAGTTTTCTCAAATTTAGAGAATAGGATCATTTGATTTTATTTATTTTATCATCAATTATTTCTATTACAAAAATATGAGAGAGGGAATAAAATGACTTTCCCAAAATAAAGAAATATTGAGGATTTAATAAAAAAATCAAATAAGATTTTATTTCAGAGTTTTTCGGTGTTTTATTTGAATTTAGGAAAAATGTGCGTTTTTCAAAATTGCATTTAGGGCCCAAATAAATGTTCACCTTGTGCGGCTTGATTTTAGAAGCCCGTGAAAATTTATTTCGGAATTTTTGGAGTCCGTTTAGTATTTCTTTTTATTTTTCTTCCGAGCGGAATAATTAAAAAAACAAAAAAACGAACCGACTTCGGGCCGTACCCGAGCGGGACACCGCCCGGGGGCAGCCTTTAAATAGCACCGCCCCGAGCCGTCCCAGCCCATCAGCCCCGCCTCGATCCACGCGCGCCGCCGGAGCCGCCGCCGCCGCCGATGATCCCGCCGCCCGAGGTTCATCGCGCCTCGTTTTCCATGCCGAAAAAAAAAGAGAAAAAAATTCGGCGTTCGTCGTTTTTCTTTTTCTCGGATTAAATCCGTGATTTTTCTGATCGCGATTCCTGATCCGATTTTCGTTTTAGTTTAATTTTTCGCTCGTTTATCGGAATCAGGCGATTCAAGCGCCTAGGGATTCGTCTCGAAACCCTCTATCTGTTTAACCAACTTAAACAAGGTTTTGCTACTGTAAAATTTGCCCTAGATCCAGATTACTAGAACGAAGTTGTTTTCTTTCGCCGTTTGATTTTCGTTGCTTCGTTCCTTTTGATTCTTTTTGCCAACCGGAGTTCTTAAGTTGGACCTTCTGGTTTGATCTCTTATTTGAGTTTTACCTGTGCATTAGATGAGTACTTATTGTATGCTTGTTTGTTTGTCTGCGATAGAATACCCGGAGTGCGCCGCCTGTTACTTCGAATCGTTAGGTTTCCCGGATCATCAGCAAGGCAAGTAACACTTTGATCATACCTTTTCTACTACCCAGTTTTATTGCATTAGATCAATCCTCACACATTGCATGATTAGGATCTAATTAAATTGTGGGATGGGAAGTAGATGAGGTAGTACCTATTACCTGTTTATTATCAAACCTTTGGGAGTTACTTCTACGTTTGCTTATTATGCCATGCTATGCTAGTAGACGTGGATTGGGTGAGTGAAATCCATGACAGATGTGAGATTGTTAATTAATGGTTTATCTAAGGAGGCAACTTAAACACACATCTGGGTGGATTGAGGCACCTAGGTATTCCAGGACTTGCCTATTTTCTTTTGGACCGCGACCCAGGCTCAAAGGGATCATGAGACTATTCATACTAGAAACTTCCGTGTGCAGCCACAAGCTATTATGGGCTCTAGCATAGTTGACTAGGTCGTGCGAACTCTTACAGTGGTAGACTAGCAGATGTAGGGGATGTAGGTGGTACGGTCTACCCCATCGTAAGGTGCTAGCGCTTCTGAAAGACTATGTCTCGGTCATCCGTCTTCTCAAACACCATGTAGTGCGAGAAACCAAACGGAGGCGATCGAGTCTTGTGGGGAAAAGTGTGCAAACCTCTGCAGAGTGTAATAAACTAATCATGGTTAGTCGTGTCCCCGGTTATGGACATCTTGAGTATCTAGTACCTGGATTTTCATGTGAATCTCAACATGTTACTCTAAAATTAATTTTGTTGGGTTATGTTTAATGATGATGCTTAATTGGGATTGAGAATGTTGTCAACCATTCTCAATGTTTAACAACCACCATGATAGTAATTAAATTTTATTCCTTTGCAGTAGGGAAAAATTGGCTTTACGCAAAACTGTAACCATAGAGCTTTCCACCAGCCAAATATGCATATAGTATAGTTGTTTCATTCCATTACTCTCTATGTGTTACCTTGCCAGCATATTCCATGTGCTGACCCGTTTCGGGCTGCAACGTTAATGTTATAGACTTTTCAGACGACGATTAAGGAGTTTTTAGGTCGTGGTTCTATACTCAATTATGCCATTGGAGTTGATGGACTCACTTATCTTCCAAGCCTTCCGCTGTTATCGTTATTAGATGGCCTTAAGCCATATTTATTGTAATAAGCTCTCTTTTGAGACACTCGATGTAATAAGTGTGTGATTGATACTCTGCTATAAATCCTCCGAGTACTGTGTGGTGTCAGCATTACTGATCCAGGGATGACACCGGAGCACAGAGATCAGACTGTTTGAGGTCTGGTCGCTACAGAGATGGTATCAGAGCACACGCTGACTGTAGGACACGACCACTAAGCACAAGACCTAGATCACTATTCACTCTCTTCTTTCCTGACCTCTCATCTTTTCTACTCTTTAGGATGGCAGATGCAAGGAACAAGTTCACACAACCGGATGAAGATACACCCTTTGGACGCCACTTGAAGGAAGTCACTAGATACCTGAATATAGGAGTACCAAGCTTCACGGGAACCTACAACGCCACTTTACCTGAAGAAGAGCGCTGGATGATTCAAGTTCAAGTTCCAGGAAGGACGTTCATGCCAGTCACTGAGCCCATAGAATTTTCTTTTGATGCACCAACTTGGAATCTAGGAAAGAGCATGGCAGCTCACATCGCCATGGGACGCATTGGAGAAATCTACCGCAAGGATCTCAAGGATACTATCTACCAGATCTGTGGGCGCCGAGATGAACACTGGGAGATGATCAGCACCAGGAAGGATAGATCAATCGCAGCTTTTATCCAGGAGCTAAACCAGCACATTCGACGACAGGAGAACCAGATGTGCGCCGACATGATAGACCTGAAGAAGGCAAAGACTAGAATCAAGGAACAGGAGGAAGAACTCAAGGCTACACGTGAAGATTATGAAGAGGAAATTGAAGTATTGGTGGAGAAGAATGACGACCTGATCAAGAAGATTGGAATATTTATGGGAGACCCTACGCCAGTAGATGAAGACGAAGAACCCCAGGAAATTAGCCCGGAAGACTACATCATCATCGACGGCACTGACTCGGAAGCAGATAGTAGCGATGATGACTATGTTGATGAAGTTGGAGCAGATATCATGGAGTCAACGACCGTAGAATATTTCTAGTAGACCACCTCATCAGTAGTAGTAGTCCACCATGTAAATATAGTAGTCCGAGCACTTTTGCGATAGTTAGATCGATTGTATGCCTTTGTTTGATTGATTGAAGTGAATTGTTTGCTTTTGCCTCATGTGCATATGGGTAGTGTTTTCTCTTTAGACCCCCTCTATTCTTATATCTCATCTTTTCTAAACCCTCAGATGCCTCCAAGACGTGACCCCGGATTTTCCTTTCCACCGGAGCTCATCCAGTCGATCCAGTAGCAGAACACATTGATGCAGTTATTAGTCCAGAATCAGAATCAAGGGAACAACAACTGTTGACCACTTAGCCCGTTTTCTTAGGCTGAATCCGCGGGTGTTTTCCAGTAGCACTGAGCCGATAGTAGCAAATGATTGGCTCCGCAAGACAGCTAGGGAGTTGACCACAGCAGGATGCACAGATGCGGAGAAGGTGAAGTTTGCCGCACATCAGCTAGAAGGACCCGCAGCATCATGGTGGGAGAATTTCACAGCCACTTTCCCAGTGACACTGTCACATGGGACCAGTTTCAGCAGGCTTTTCGTACTGCACATGTTTCAGCAGGAGCTATGGCCATGAAGAAGCGTGAGTTTCGCAACTTGCGCAAAGGAGGAAGGACAGTTGGCCAGTATGTGGAGGAATTTAGTAAGTTAGCATGTTATGCCCCAGATGACGTCGCTACGGATGCAGCGAAGAAGGAGAAGTTTCTGGAAGGACTGAATGATGAGCTGAGCATGCAGTTGATGGTAGCAACCTTCAACAACTACCAGGAGTTGGTAGATTGTGCTCTTATGATTGAAGGGAAGCAGTAGCAAATTGAGAATCGCAAGAGGAAGTATGGACAAGGAAAGTACAATTTAGGAGCTCAGCAGAAGCCACGTTTTACCCCTAGACCGGGAGGACATTTTCAGCATACCCATGGAGGAGGTAGCTCGCACAATCACAATGGCACCAAGAATGGTAATGGCAACGGAGGAAGCAACGGCCAGAACCGCACCAACCCATCAACCCCAGCCAAGAAGGACTTGAGCCAAGTCACTTGCTTTAAGTGTTCGAAGACAGGACATTATGCAAATGAATGTCCTGAATTGCAAAATGGAAATAGCAATGGAAGTTCTGGGAAGAAGCCGAACCCTTTCAACAGGGGACAGGTGAACCACGTTAGCGTGGAGGAGGTTGAAGCTCAGCCCGATGCAGTAATAGGCATGGATTGGTTATCAAAGTATGAAGGGAATATTGAATGTGCTAGTAAGTCAATTTTTCTTACCATCGCAGAAGGGAGAAGGATCAAGTATGTATCCCGGCATGTGCCAAAGAGGACTCAAGTAAATTGCCTAACATGAGTTGTGCAGGAGGAAGTACCAGTGGTAAGGGATTTCCCTGATGTATTTCCAGAGGAGTTGCCAGGCATGCCACCGGATAGAGATATAGAGTGTTTGATTGAGCTATTGCCAGGCACAGGGCCAATATCAAAGAGACCATATAGGATGCCAGTAAAGGATTTGGTGGAAATTAAGAAGCAGATTAAGAGTTACTGGATAAAGGATATATTCGCCCAAGTTCTTCGCCTTGGGGGTCGCCAGTACTTCTAGTGGAGAAGAAGGATGGATCGTTAAGGATGGTTGTTGATTATCGAGGATTGAATGAAGTAACGATCAAGAACAAGTACCTGCTACCAATGATCAATGATCTGTTTGATCAATTGCAAGGAGCTAAGGTATTTTCCAAGATCGATCTGTGATCAGGATACCACCAGTTGAAGATTCGAGAACAGGATATTCCGAAGACAGCTTTTACCACCAGGTATGGGCTGTACGAGTATACCATTATGTCATTTGGTCTGACTAACGCACCTGCCTATTTTATGAACATGATGAACAAAGTGTTTATGGAGTTTTTGGATAAGTTCGTCGTAGAGTTCATTGATGATATCCTGGTTTATTCGAATAATGAAGAGGAACATAAGGAGCATTTGCGTTTGGTACTTGGAAAGCTCAGAGAACATCAATTATATGCCAAGTTCAGCAAATGTGAGTTTTGGTTGAAGGAAGTAGGATTCCTCGGACATGTTATATCAAGAGAAGGTATAGCAGTAGATCCCACTAAAGTTGAAACCGTGACCAAGTGGGAAGCCCCAACAACAGTTGGAGAGATCCGGAGTTTTCTTGGACTCGCAGGATACTACCGGAGGTTTATTGAGAATTTCTCAAAGATTGCGAAGCCTATGACGGAGTTGTTAAAGAAGGATACCAAGTTCATATGGACAGAGGAGTGTGAGGCTAGTTTCCAGGAGTTGAAGAAACGTTTGGTTACCTCACCAGTATTGATTTTGCCAGACCAGACCAAAGATTATGAGGTGTATTGCGACGCTTCACGTCGAGGACTTGGAGCAGTGCTTATGCAGGAAGGGAGAGTTGTTTCATATGCCTCAAGACAACTGAAGCCTCATGAGTTGAATTATGCCACGCATGATTTGGAGTTAGCATCCATAGTGCATGCTTTGAAGACATGGAGACATTTCCTCATTGGAAACCATTGTGAGGTGTACACGGATCATAAGAGTTTGAAGTACATTTTCACACAGAAGGAGTTAAACCTCAGACAAAGGAGATGGTTGGAGCTTATCAAGGATTATGATACGAAATTGCATTATCACCCCGGAAAGGCTAATGTAGTAGCTGACGCATTAAGCCGCAAGAGCCATGTCAATACATTAATGACGGGAGGAATACCAAGGGAGTTAGCAGATAATCTTCGTGAACTATGTTTGGAAATAGTTCCGAGAGGCTATGTAGCAGCATTGGAGATTCAGTCAACCTTGATGGATAAAATCAGGGAAGCTCAGAAAGCTGACAAAGAGATTGCCGCTATAAAGGAGAAACTGAGCAAAGGAAAAGCTAAAGGATTTTGTGAGGATGAGCACGACACCCTATGGTTTGAAGACCGCGTTTATGTGCCCAATGACCCGGAGATCAGAAAGTTGATTTTGCAAGAGGCACACGACTCACCGTATTCAATTCACCCAGGAAATACCAAGATGTATCTAGATTTGAAGGATATTTTCTGGTGGACCGGAATGAAGAAGGATATTGCGGAGTATGTAGCAGTTTGTGATGTATGTCAGAGAGTAAAGGCAGAGCATCAGAAGCCAGCAGGATTGTTACAACCATTGCCGATACCCAAGTGGAAGTGGGATAAGTTAGGCATGGATTTTATCACGGGATTGCCCAGGACTCGTTCAGGCTATGACTCAATTTGGGTTGTAGTTGATCGATTGACGAAAGTAGCTCATTTCATCCCAGTAAAGACCACTTATACCAGTGCTAAGTTGGCAAAGATATACATGACCAGGATCGTATGTCTGCATGGAGTTCCAAGGAGTATCGTATTAGATAGAGGAACCTAGTTTACCTCAAAGTTCTGGAAGCAGTTGCACGAAACTTTGGGTACCAGGCTAGAATTCAGTACAGCTTTTCATCCACAGACAGATGGACAGACCGAGAGAGTCAATCAGATTTTGGAGGATATGCTGAGAGCTTGTCCGCTAGATTATGGATCTAGTTGGGACGATAATTTGCCATATGCAGAGTTCTCTTACAACAACAGTTACCAAACCAGTTTAAAGATGGCCCATTTTGAAGCTTTGTACGAAAGGAGGTGCAGGACACCGTTGTCGTGGGACGAAGTTGGAGACCGCCAGTTGTTTGGACCTGACTTGATTAAAGAGTCTGAACAGAAGGTGAAGCTGATTAGTGATAGGCTCAAGATAGGCCAGTCCAGACAGAAGAGTTATGCGGATTCTAAACGCAAGGAGACAGTTTACGAAGTCGGAGACAGAGCTTATCTTTGAGTATCTCCACTTCGAGGAACAAAGCGTTTTGGAGTTAAAGGGAAGTTAGCGCCACGATTTGGAGGGCCATATCGAGTTTTGGAGCGTATGGGAGAAGTGGCCTACAAGTTGGAATTGCTCGAAGGATTGTCAGGAGTTCATGATGTGTTCCACGTTTCTCAGTTAAAGAAGTGTCACGCAAAGATGGCTGACATACCGTTGAGAGATACAGTGCCTTTGGAAACTATTCAGTTGGATAACGATTTGACCTACGAGGAGAAACCAGTCAAGATTCTCGAGTTTGCCAGCCGAGTTACTTGCAGCAAGGTTATCAAGTTTTGCAAAGTTCAGTGGAGCCACCACTCAGAGGATGAAGCCACCTGGGAGCGAGAGGAAGATTTGCTCAAAGACCACCCTCACCTATTTTCTAGCCAACCCGAATCTCGAGGGCGAGATTCATCTTCACGGGGGTAGGTTTGTAACATCCCAAATTTTCAATTTGGAATGTTATACATTAGATCATCATGCATATCATATTTTATTTTGCATTTTGGTTGATCCTAGAAATTCTACGCAACTCAATGACCCACGGAGAGAGTTGGGGATTTCGTTATTTTCATATTTGAGTTTTCTCAAATTTTGAGAATAGGATCATTTGATTTTATTTATTTTATCATCGGTTATTTCTATTACAAAAATATGAGAGAGGGAATAAAATGACTTTCCCAAAATAAAGAAATATTGAGGATTTAATAAAAAATCAAATAAGATTTTATTTCGGAGTTTTTCGGTGTTTTATTTGAATTTAGGAAAAATGTGCGTTTTCCAAAATTGCATTTAGGGCCCAAATAAATGTTCACCTTGTGCGGCTTGATTTTAGAAGCCCGTGAAAATTTATTTTGGAATTTTTGGAGTCCGTTTAGTATTTCTTTTTATTTTTCTTCCGAGCGGAATAATTAAAAAAATGAACCGACTTCAGGCCGTACCCGAGCGGGACACCGCCCGGGGGCAGCCTTTAAATAGCACCACCCCGAGCCGTCCCAGCCCATCAGCCCCGCCTCGATCCACGCGCGCCGCCGGAGCCGCCGCCGCCGCCGATGATCCCGCCGCCCGAGGTTCGTCGTGCCTCGTTTTCCATGCCGAAAAAAAAAGAGAAAAAAATTCGGCGTTCGTCGTTTTTCTTTTTCTCGGATTAAATCCGCGATTTTTCTGATCGCGATTCCTGATCCGATTTTCGTTTTAGTTTAATTTTTCGCTCGTTTATCGGAATCAGGCGATTCAAGCGCCTAGGGATTCGTCTCGAAACCCTCTATCCGTTTAACCAACTTAAACAAGGTTTTGCTACTGTAAAATTTGCCCTAGATCCAGATTACTAGAACGAAGTTGTTTTCTTTCGCCGTTTGATTTTCGTTGCTTCGTTCGATTTGATTCTTTTTGCCAACCGGAGTTCTTAAGTTGGACCTTCTGGTTTGATCTCTTATTTAAGTTTTACCTGTGCATTAGATGAGTACTTATTGTATGCTTGTTTGTTTGTCTGCGATAGAATACCCGGAGTGCGCCGCCTGTTACTTCGAATCGTTAGGTTTCGCGGATCATCAGCAAGGCAAGTAACACTTTGATCATACCTTTTCTACTACCCAGTTTTATTGCATTAGATCAATCCTCACACATTGCATGATTAGGATCTAATTAAATTGTGGGATGGGAAGTAGATGAGGTAGTACCTATTACCTGTTTATTATCAAACCTTTGGGAGTTACTTCTACTTTTGCTTATTATGCCATGCTATGCTAGTAGACGTGGATTGGGTGAGTGAAATCCATGACAGATGTGAGATTGTTAGTTAATGGTTTATCTAAGGAGGCAACTTAAACACACATCTGGGTGGACTGAGGCACCTGGGTATTCCAGGACTTGCCTGTTTTCTTTTGGACCGCCACCCAGGCTCAAAGGGATCATGAGACTATTCATACTAGAAACTTCCGTGTGCAGCCACAAGCTATTATGGGCTCTAGCATAGTTGACTAAGTCGTGCGAACTATTATAGTGGTAGACTAGCAGATGTAGGGGATGTAGGTGGTACGGTCTACCCCATCGTAAGGTGCTAGCGCTTCTGAAAGACTATGTCTCGGTCATCCGTCTTCTCAAACACCATGTAGTGCGAGAAACCAAACGAAGGCGATCGAGTCTTGTGGGGAAAAGTGCACAAACCTCTACAGAGTGTAATAAACTAATCATGGTTAGCCGTGTCCCCGGTTATGGACATCTTGAGTATCTAGTACCTGGATTTTCATGTGAATCTCAACATGTTACCCACACCCGAATTGATGAGAATCCCGTGATAAGGGGACACGATCTCTGCTTCGACAAGATGTGCCAATAAAACCGCCTCGCAACACGTGCAGTGGCGGGCAGGGAAAAACGGTTCGAATAATGACCGAGGCCATGGCGTGATGTCACATTACAAAAAGTTGTCAGCATATTAGATTTGTGGAAATATTATACTCTCTACGGTGGTATGTGGAATTTGTTTTGCAGAGCCGGACACTATCCTTGTGTTCAAAATCTTCTATGGAGTATTCGGAGGAGGAACCCGCCTTGCAATGCCAAAGACAATCTATGTGCCGGACTCATCGTCATTGAAGCCTGGTTCAGGGGCTACTGAGGGAGTCCTGGATTAAGGGGTCCTCGGACAGCCGGACTATATACTTTGGCCGGACTGTTGGACTATGAAGATACCAGATTGAAGACTTCGTCCTGTGTCCGGATGGGACTCTCCTTTCCATGGAAGGCAAGCTTGGCAATTCGGATATGTAGATCTCCTCCCTTGTAACTGACTCTGTGTAACCCTAGCTCCCTCAGGTGTCTATATAAACCAGAGGGTTTTAGTCCGTAGGACAACAACAATCATACCATGGGCTAGCTTCTAGGGTTTAGCCTCTCCGATCTCGTCGTAGATCAACTCTTGTAATACTCATATCATCAAGATCAATCAAGCAGGAAGTAGGGTATTACCTCCATCGAGAGGGCCCGAACCTGGGTAAACATTGTGTCCCCCTGCCTCTTGTTACCATCCGCCTTAGACGCACAGTTCGGGACCCCTTACCCGAGATCCGCCGGTTTTGACACCGACGGTCCCCAAACCCCCCC
>NC_041390.1:501685769-501698620 GCF_002162155.2 Triticum dicoccoides | reverse complement strand
CACCCAATCTCCTTCGCCAGCTCCCCCTCCCCCAGATCCATAGCAGAACCCTCTTTGGCGCCACCGTGCTCACCCCGATCGTGTGCCCTCTCTTCGGCGTCAAGCCTACCTCCACCCTTCATTCCCAACATGCGGCTGCCCGCGCCTCGTCGTCTTTGTTTGCTCGCCAGCCACCCTCGAGCATATCGATGCAATAACCCTCGCCTCTCCTATGGTCCGGCCGGGTTTGCATTAAGAATCCTGTTAGTTACTGCTCTCCATCGCGGTGAGGCATATTTCCTCGCAATCCCTCTTCCAATTTCGTTCTGTATGTTCCCAAATTGGCTATAAAATAACGGAGAGCGTATATATGTTCATTATCTACCTTCCTTACTACATATAAGTTGTATTTGTTCCAATAAGTTACTGCCTAATTACATATCACAGGCGCTCGAGTCACACAAACTTAACAAATTAGCCGTACATTTTATAAATTATTGCATGGCATGTTTAGAAAGCTTGATACCAAGTTCTTAGTTTTATGCTTATCCTCCTTTCTGAGTTTCGCATGTGTTCTATGTAGATGTCGAGTAGCGGCGATAGCACTCATTCAGGCCATGTATCTTCATCTGATTCGGACAACCCTAGGTCTTCAGCAGATTGTGAGAGATCAAGTAGTCTTGAGCGGGATAGAGTTGCAGCAATTACCCTTCAAGTTAGTACACGGAGGAACGCTCCAAGGAAGCCCACACACCATCCTAAAGGTGTATATGAAGTAACCGAGATTGATTTAAAGTCCTGGGCTCCAACTAAACCAGATAAAACACGCATGAGGTTCAGGAGTGTGTGTGGATTTGCTGGCGGGGCAAGGCTCAACATTAATCTGTCGGGGTTTCGGAAGGCTGACACAGAAACACGATGAAGGATAGTCCGGGAGATCATGGATCACTTCAACGTTCTAGAGCAGTGGAGAATGCAGGTGGAACACGCTGCACTGAAGAAGGCTAGGAATGCTTGGAGAAACTGAAAGCACGTGTTGTACAAGAAGTACTTGAGTGAAGGCAAGGACCCAATCCCCGCATACCCCCAAATTACAAAGGCAGACTGGGCAAAATTCAAAAGGGTCAGGGCAACTAAAGAGTTTTCTGAGAAGAGTTTCAAGCAATCGGAACTTTAGCAGAAGAACATACACCCCCACCGTATGGGTGTGGCAGGATACTACGGCATGAAACTGATATGGGAACAGGAGGACAAAGAAGCAGTAGCGGCGGGTGGGAATCCGGCCTTTAGTGAAATCAGGGGTGAACGCGCCAGAGACTACTTGCGGGCACGTGCAAAGAGGCGTGATGACGGAACTTATTACTTTGAAAACGCACGTGACGCCAAACTGTATGAAGTGATGTTAGAGGCTTCCAAGATCCCTGGAAGGTTCTACAGGAACTTAGGGCCATGTGACATTCTATCCATTTCTCTAGACACAAAAGAGCCCCCTGGCCATGCAAGGGGTGCAGGTGTTAATGTCCCGAACAAAAGGGCTTTCACACTCAACAAAGAAGAGAGGCTCAGCATGAAAAAAGCGAGTGAAATGAAGCAGAATGCATTATATGAGAGGTTGAACAAGGAGATTTATCCGGCTGTTCGAAAGGATGTTGAGGAGTCAATGATGATGCAGAAGACTCTAACACTAATAGATAGCCAGCAGATGGGAGGGGAGGGCATGGAGGATGCTGCTTATTGCACGACAACACTGCACAAGAGTAGTTGTGCATCAGCTGACCCCGGCGACACCGAGACTGCAGCTGCTCATGATGATGTTATATCTGATCTATCTGGAATGAAAGATAGATTTAAGGGCGTGCTTACACATTATGAAGGTACATTAAAATGTGCAACACCCTGGGTTTGCCCACTCTTCTTGGAAGATGGCCTCTTCTTGGACAATGTGCCATTGAAGCCAGCTGTGTGAAGTGCTACGTGACTGAAGTAAAGCCTGGATTCAATGAATTTGCCCTGAAGAATGGCCTAGGAGACTTCAATGAGCAAAGGACCTTAGGAGAAACACGGTTACATCACATCCAGTGGCCACGAAAGGAAATAGAGTTCATCGATGAGATTCCTGAAGCCCTGCCAAGAGAAACCACTGTCGCCCCTCAACCGGTGACACTCTCCTTGCCACAGCAGCTCTCGTGGGCTGATGCATCAACCTGTGATTAGCTGGCCCGACTTTGTGGCGTACATGCCATGTCATCCTCCGCCCAAAAGCAGCTAGTGGGAAGGCCTACAACTACTGATGACGCACCACCGGTTCAGATGCCGGTCGCTGAAGCAGTGGGGGGAGACTCAGCTGCAACACATGCTTAGCAGACCAACCTAGTGGAACAGACTGCTAAGCAGTCTGATGGTTCGGAACCGCCTGCTAAGCAGTCTGTAGGTGCAGAACCGACTGCTCATCAGTCCGTTGGTCCGCAGGCGCGTGATCATCATACCAATGCCTCAGCACTTCCTGCTCAGCAAACCAACGCGTTGGCACGGCCTCCTCAGCACACCGACAAGTTGGCACCACCTGCGCAGAAACCTGACATAGGTTCAATGCATGGTCAGCAGTCCGATGCCTCTGCTCCTACAGCCCAGCAGTCCGTCAAGCAGCACCGCCAGCTCAGTGGTCCGGCATAGATAAACCGTCTGCTAAGCAGTCCATCCAAGCTTCACCATTTTCTCGGCAGTTTACCTTGCAGCCAACCAGACGTTCTGCCAGAAATGCTTCAAGTACCAAGAAGAAAGTGGCCAAAAAGGCTACACCCACGAGGAAGCGCAGCGGGAGAGTGAAGAGGAAAGAGAACGATTGCCTCTTACTTAAAGCACTCATCGACTAGAACCAAATTAACAGCAGCTTGTTCAAATCGGGGAGTAATATTATGTCTGGCACCATGGATGATGAAGAAGTATAATTGTTGCTTGCTAAAAGTAAAGCAGCCATACTTCAAGCACGCAAGTACGTCCATGGCCAGCCATTTCTTGTTGGTGAATACTTTGATGAGTGCAGCTCTAGTTGCCGCGAGTTACATGAATATTGCATGGATCAAATGTCAGAAGGTCATCATGGTTTGCTAGTCCACTACAATAGAGATCATTTCCGACACGATGATGGTTCCATCAATGTGAGTTTCGAGGACTTACATCTCTTCTTCAACTTCAACGTGCTCGATGCCACTCTTGTTAGATGCCTGATTTTGTAAGTACTTAACAAACTCTGATCAACTTCTCCATACAAGGCTGTAAATAATAAACAGCTAAATGCATTTTATTCCTCTCAGGGGATTGAACATGCAGAGAAGAAAATGGGGGAGTGTGTATTTCATAGATCCTGCATTAGCAAATGGCAAATCATTAGATGGTAAGGACCGACGGGACTGGGCCGTTAACACGGTCGTCCATATCTTCGAAAACACGTCACATGCATAATCATTTCTTTGGCCATATCATGAACGGTAAGTCAAGTAAACAACCATGCATACACTGATTGTCTTTCAGATTTCGACATCATTCGTCAGTTCATGGCTTTCTTAATATGTAGTAATCACTGGATATTGATTCTCTCAGAGAGTCAACAAATGCTCATGAACTGACGCATGTTCAGCAATTCTTGGATAGGTATTGAATTCTATGATGTTGAAATTAATTTGCATTCATATCTGGTTCAATAGTTGATGTTGTCAAAATTCATCATCATTTGCAGTGCGCTCGCATTGTGGAAAACTAAACCAGGGAACCTGTTCAAGATGGAACAACCTCTGCAGCACGAGATCGTTTCTCCGGTAACACACCAAAATCCGTTATTTTCGGAAAATTTATCCAACGGTCTGCAAATACCTTTCCTTACGCTAGTCAAATGTTCAAGCTTCTAAATAAACCTCTTTCTATTTTGTCCAAAGAAAAAATAATACATCTAACACCGGTTAGGTTGTTCCTAACAGGACAAATACATGACTAATTTTGTACAAAAAAATTCAGTGTCCTTAGCAAGAAGCAGGGACCAACCTTTGTGGATACTATGTTTGCGGACACATGATCTCCATCTGCAAATCTGCTAATAGTTGTGACGATCCTCACGAATTAGTACCAGTAATTCTATCTTAATTAATATCTTCTACTCCACTCATATGGCACATTCTGATCTTAAAAATACTGCAGCTCATCTTAAAACCGAGGACCCCTGAACCGCTCTCGGCTGATGAATTGTTGATAGTTCGAAGATTTATCAGCGACTTCTTCCTGGATCACTACATCAATCCCACTTGTGATAATGAAGATTTCAGCATGCGTTCTCCTGAAACATTGAGTAAGAGTTAGCCGCTAAACATATAACGCACAGATCCATTGTTTTCCATCTGATGAGGTCTTTGTATTTCATACACTATGATTAATTATGTAATGCATATATGTGTGGACAAATCATTGGAATTTAGCTACCATTTGTTCAATTGCAATTGTTGCGAAATCTGATGAATGTTCTTCCTGTGGACACTATTTGTTCAATTGAATATTATGGCGAATTTGCTTTTTGCGTGCCAATTCAAAATGGGATATTTTTGTTTATTTGTTCAATTGAATATTGTGGCGAATTTTCTTTTTGCGTGCCGATTCAAAATGGGATATTTTTGTTTTAACCTGGCAATTGCTCCGCACACGGTGTGTGCGATCCACATCAGAAAGCATACGTCAATCGTAGCGGAATCGTCGGTGATACACAGCAGATCGCAAACGATTTGCACCGTTACTACGTGTGTGTGTAGGGTCTCCGGAACCATTTGTGATATTGCGTTATCACACACGAGAACTGGGAGTAAATCGTGCCCAATGCAAAATACAATCCCAGTAGTAATTTTTTCAGGAAACGTGTGGGATCCCAAACGAAAAGCACACTCACTCTTGCGGCAACCGTCGGTGATACCCAACAAATCACAAACGGCCTCCAGCACTTGTATGTGTGTGAAGGGGCTCCTGAACCGTTTGTGATAGAACATTATCACAGACGGTAATTGTTGGCAAACGTGTGTGATAGAGTCTAGCATGGCAGACGGGTTACGCGGGAAACTCGTGTGCGATGGGGCACAAATCGCACACACTTCATATGTTGGCCCATGTGCCTTACATACTGTTTCCCAAACGGTTCGTTACGATAGGTCGTATGGTTTCACTGCATCATTAGAAATGCTTAATCACCAATACCACATGTGCGAAAGAATTTAGTGTGTGTTGCATCGCACACGATTACATTTTGGAAGGCCTCTGGATCACTGCTCCATATCCCTGATGGTTTCTGGGTCGTGTGGGAAGGACCCCTATCGCCCACGCTCACTTGGCGACGGTTCCAAATGTCGTCGCGGAAAGGGGTTAAAAACTGTTTGTTTAGGACTGACGCGCACCAGTGTCTTGTTCGTCAATGTGAAGCATTGCTTTTATTTCAAATATGTTCCTTCTATTTTGATTCTAACTGCGCATATGAATGATCAATATTGAAAACCAGAAGACATATACTTTGGTGCAGCGCTGCAGCTTCCAAGTATTTCTCACTTCCACTACCCTTTCACTGTTATTGCACACCATTATTGTTGGTGGTTTGTACTATTTGTATGTGACCAAGGTAAGTGATGAAGCTATGTACCTAGGGTAGGGTCATAGGCCTGACCTAAACACCCTCCCCTAGGACATCACCCTAAAACCAGAAGCATTCCACTCATAAGACTCGAAGTCACTCAACCGCGACAACTATCACTCGACAGACAGAAGATCTAAAGTCACTCTGCACGGTAACGGTCAGACATTTACTTCATAGACTTAATGGGCATTTATGTCACTTTATTACTAGCGTTACCAGTAATGCCCCCTCTTGATGTACCTTAAACCCCTTGTAATGTGGGTTGGCTGGGGTTGGGCGCACTCTATATAAGCCACCCCCCTCCACTGGCACAAGGGTTCGCACCCCCTGTAACACACACACACACACACATAATACAGTCGACCGTCTCCGGGCACCGAGACGTAGGGCTGTTACTTCCTCCGCGAAGGGCCTGAACTCGTAAAACTCATGTATACAACTTCGCCATAGCTAGGATCTTGCCTCCTCATACCTACCCCCCCCCATTCTACTGTCAGTCTTAGATCCACGACAGTTGGCGCCCACCATGGGGCAGGTGTTTTAGCGACTTTCTGGTGGATTTGCGATTTTTTCCGATTCTCATCATCATGGTTTCCGCCGGCGGGCTGGCTGAGGGCCGCGAGATCCGTCTCGGCGCGCTCGTTTTCGTTGCCGACGACTCCGCTTGGCTTCGGGAAGCTCGACTCGACGTCGAGGAGCTCCCCGTCCGCGGGGCGACGCACGCTCGGCGCGCTCGTTGTCGTTGCCGACGACTCCGCTTGGCTTCGGGAAGCCCCACTCGACGTCAAGGCACTCCCCGTCCGCGGCATCCTTCTCCGGCAGCCGTCGACCCAGTATCAGTCGGCTCCTATGGTGTCCTCGCCCCCCGCTGTTCGCCGGCGCAAGCGTTCCGGCCGATCGCGGCTCCAACGGTGGGTGAGACACGCGGTGGCCCGTCAGTCGGCCACCCCACAAGTCACGGTAATCGAGCCCGATGAAACTCTCTACGACCTGTTCGACCTGTCGACTGGCTCCGTTGAGACCGCATCCGAGTGCGACAGCAGCGATCCCGCGGCGAAAGTCTTGATGGTCAACGGACCACGCAGTCCTCCTGGCTTCCCCCGCGACGACGGTGGTGATGGCGGCGGCGATCCGTCGCGCGTTCACGAGGAATACCGCCCTGAGCCCTTTTCTTCGCAGCGGAGGGAAGAACTTCGCTGCCGCAATATGGATGCCCTTCACACTCCTATCGTTGGAGAAACCCCCGAGGCCCGGGCCTTGGAGGAGGCGCGCTTGGCCAACTTGGCTGAGCGCACTCAACTGGAGAACCTTCAGCATGCTCTCGACGAGCGTGCTTGGCAGCGGATCCCTGAATCCAGTCGACGGCAGCTTTTTCCGCCTCAAACTCAGGTATACCGCACTCCGATTCAAAATCTCACAGCTGCAGCCCGAATAGCAGAGTCAATTCAGTCTTCCCAGTCGGAAGCTGGCAGAGGTTTGATGCAGATCCGGGCCTTGCTCCGAGCAGCCAGAGAGCATAACATAGCAGTGTCTCAGTCGCGAAATAGGATTCCTAGCAGGTCTGTGATGGCAGATACAGTTCAGTCGGCCCACAGTCCAAGATCGCCCCGCGGCGTGAAGGACGTGGGCACATGCAAGATCAGTACATAAACCACGAGCAATATGATCACCGACTCGGCCACGATGACCGTCGTCGAGTGCCCACGCCTCCTCCGAGGAGTGGGTCATATGTGCCTCGCTGGCATGATGACAGACACCCTCCAACGGTGAACGAAGAATACCAGTCGACCCAAGGGAGCCGGGCTTTGATGCGAGATCTATTCTCGTTCAAGGTCTGGTTAACAGGAACAGAGCACACAGAGAAGGCCATGATAGAGATTACCCGACTGGAAGTCGAGTGCATGTTTCAGGTCCCGAGTGTTTCAGCGGAGCCATCAGGGCCGCAGTGATTCCTCCCAACTTCAGGTTGGCGGCTGGAGTCAGCAAGTTTACTGGTGAGTCTAAGCCTGACACTTGGCTTGAAGACTACCGAGTGGCTGTACAAATTGGTGGTGGCAATGATGAAGTGGCCATGAAGCACCTTCCTCTGATGTTGGAAGGCTCGACCAGAGCATGGTTGAACCAGTTAGCACCTGGCAGTATATTCAGTTGGGAGGAAGTCACCCGAGTGTTTGTTAGGACTTTTGAAGGTACTTGCAAACAACCAGCGGGGTTGACAGAATTGCAACATTGTGTGCAAAAACCGAATGAAACCCTGAGAGACTATATCCAGAGATGGATCACGTTGCACCATACAGTGGAGAATGTGTCAGATCACCAAGCAGTTTGTGCCTTCAAAGAAGGCGTTAAGTATCGAGAGTTGAATCTGAAATTCGGTCGGACAGGGGATATGTCCCTGACTCGGATGATGGAGATTGCCACCAAATACGCTAACGGCAAAGAAGAAGACCGACTCCGGAGTGGCAAGCACAAAACAGTCGCCCAGGACACCGGTGGAGGTACTTCCAATCAGAAGCATAAGCGTAAAGTCGAGCCAGTTGCTCCTGGTGAGGCTTTAGTTGTGGCTCAAGGAAAGTTCAAGGGGAAGCCCAAAGGGCCCTGGAACCCCCAAGAAAGTGAAATATCAAAACGGAAATGATGTGTTGGATTTACCATGCCACATTCACACCAAGAAAGATGAAGAGGGTAATCTGATTTACCCTAAACACACCACTTGACAGTGTCGACTCCTGATCCAGCAGTTCTGAGAGAAACAACCCAATGAGAAGGAAAAGGAATCGGACAAGGGTGAGGATAAGGAAGAGGATGATGATGGTTTTCCCAACGTCAACTCCACTCAGATGATTTTTGCTGATGTTGAGAGCAAAAGTCGATTGAAAGTTATCAACAGAGCAGTGAATATGGTTGCTCCGGCAACAGCAAGTTATTTGAAGTGGTCCCAAACTGCCATCACGTTCGACCAGTCTGACCATCCAACACGTATAGCCACTCCTGGGAGGCAAGCGTTGGTGGTCGACCCAGTTGTTGAAGGCACTCGACTGACTAAAGTGCTGATGGATGGTGGTAGCGGCCTGAATATCCTGTATGTTGAAACCTTGAAGGGAATGCGCATTCCGATGTCCAAGCTTAGTGAAAGTAATATGAGTTTTTATGGCGTTATACCTGGCAAGAAGGCTGAATCACTCAGCCAGATCGCCCTTGATGTGGTTTTCGGTGATTCCAAGAATTACCGCAAGGAAAAGTTGACATTTGAAGTAGTGGATTTCCAGAGTGCTTATCATGCTATTCTGGGTAGGCCTGGCTATGCACATTTCATGGCTCGACCATGTTATGTGTATCTCAAATTGAAAATGCCTGGTCCCAGAGGAGTGATCACTATCACTGGCAATCGGCAGAAGGCAGAAGAGTGCTTCCAGAAGGGCTCAAAAATAGCCGATGCACAAATGGCAGCAGTCGAAATGCAAGAATACCGGAAAAATGCAGATCCGAGTGATTTGCTGCGCTCCAAGAAGCCTGCCACAGATTCTACATTTCGGTCGTCCGGTGAAACCAAGCCGATTCATATTCACCCGACCGATCCTAATGCTGCTCCTACTCATATCTCAACATCACTAGACAGCAAATAGGAAGAAGCACTCATCCAGTTCCTTCGTGAGAACTGGGACATCTTTGCATGGAAACCTTCTGACATGCCGGGTGTACCCAGGGGAATGGCTGAGCATCGTTTGCGAGTCCACCCGAAAGTAAAACCAGTCAAGGAACATCTTCGACGGTCCGTCATACAGAAGAGAAAAGCAATTGGTGAGGAAGTGGCTCGGCTCCTAGCAGCTGAGTTCATCCGAGAGATTTACCACTCCGAGTGGCTCGCCAATGTTGTCATGGTCCCCAAGAAGGACGACTCACTTCGCATGTGCATTGACTTCAAGCATATCAATCGGGCCTGCCCAAAAGACCATTTTCCTCTTCCCCGCATCGACCAGATCGTCGACTCGACTGCGGGGTGTGAACGTCTATCTTTTCTAGACGCCTATTCCAGGTACCATCAGATCCGACTGTATGGACCCGATGAGATAAAAACAGCTTTCATCACTCCATTCGGGTGTTTTTGTTATGTCACCATGCCACTCAATCTCAAGAACGCTGGAGCCCCATTCATGAGGATGATTCAGAAGTGTCTGTTCACTCAAATCAGTCGGAATGTGGAAGCATACATGGATGACATTGTGGTCAAGTCGCGTAAAGGTTCCGACCTGCTGGCTAACCTTGCTGAAACCTTTGCCAACCTGAGAAGGTATGATATCAAGCTTAATCCATCAAAGTGCACATTCGGAGTTCCTTGCGGAAAGTTACTCGGCTTCCTCGTTTCCGAATGAGGGATCGACGCGAACCCAAAGAAAGTTGGTGCCATACTCCGGATGAAGCGCCCTGTGCATGTGCATGATGTCCAAAAGCTTACTTGTTGTTTGGCCGCCTTGAGTCGATTCATTTCTTGCCTCGGTGAAAAGGCAATGCCTCTTTATCGACTGATGAAGAAATCTGACAAGTTCGAGTGGACTCCTGAAGCTGATGCAGTGTTTGCAGAACTCAAAGCCCTGATTTCCACCCAGCCGGTGCTCGCTGCCCCAATCAGCAAAGAGCCTTTACTACTTTATATTGCAGCCACTGGACAAGTTGTTAGTATAGTACTCACGGTAGAGCAGGAAGAAGAAAAGCCTATAAAGTTCAACGCCTAGTATACTATGTTTCTGAAGTTCTGACTCCATCCAAGCAAATATATCCACATTATCAAAAGCTTGTTTATGGGATTTACATGACCACGAAGAAGGTTGCAGATTATTTCTCTGATCACTCCATTACAGTCGTCAGCGATGCACCATTGTCAGAAAAGCCTATAAAGTAGCTGATGATTTGGCAAAGATAGGTTCCAAGAGGGAGGCCATTCCCAGCAATGTGTTTTTGGAACATATTCATACACCTTCAGTTCAGGAAGATCCTTTCACTGAAGAGCCCCCACAACCAAAGAGCACCACTGATCCGACTGAAGTCGAAGTCCCGGCCATGGTCGACTTGATCATGGAGGTTTTGGTCATCACTCCCGACTGGATAGAGCCGTACATCGCATACATTCTTAGGAAGGAACTTCCAGAGGACGAAGAAGAGGCCCGACAGATCGTCCGTCGATCCAAAGCCTTTACTATGATAAGAGGACAGCTGTTCAGAGAAAGTGTAATGGGAGTCAGCCAGAAATGCATAACACCAGAAGAAGGTCGAGTGATCCTTAACGACATCCACTCGGGGACCTGTGGTCACCATGCGTCCTCTCAGACCATTGTGGCCAAAGCATAACAAGCGGGATTTTTTTGGTCATGAGCAAATGAGATGGCAAAAGAAATAGTCGACAAGTGTGAAGGTTGCCAGTTTTACTCCAACATGTCTCACAAGCCTGTGTCAACCCTGAAGACCATTCCACTCGTCGGGCCCTTCGCTGTTTGGGGTTTGGACATGGTTGGACCTCTGAGAATGGGTAGGAGCGGCTTCACTCATGTGCTCGTGGCAGTCGACAAGTTCACCAAATGGATTGAAGCCAAGCCTATCAAAAATCTTGAAGCCGGTACTGATGTCAGCTTCATCAGAGAGTTAACATTCAGATATGGTGTTCCACATAGCATCATCACTGACAATGGGTCGAACTTCGATTCTGATGAGTTCAGAGCCTTATGCGCCTCCCAAGGCACTCGAGTCGACTATGCTTTAGTCGCCCATCCCCAATCAAATGGACAAGCTGAAAGAGCAAACGGATTGATTCTCAAAGGACTGAAACCCCGATTGATGCGTGATCTCAAGCACGCGGCAGGCGCCT
The DNA here is from genome assembly GCF_002162155.2 of Triticum dicoccoides. Lineage (NCBI taxonomy): Eukaryota > Viridiplantae > Streptophyta > Magnoliopsida > Poales > Poaceae > Triticum > Triticum dicoccoides. The sequence goes on along the minus strand of NC_041390.1, from coordinate 501,687,122 downwards.
AGGTCGATGAACTTCCATCAGTGCTTTGGGGATTGAGGACAACTCCTAATCGGTCGACTGGCTAAACTCCATTCTTCTTGGTCTATGGAGCTGAAGCTGTACTTCCGAGTGACTTGCTTCACAATGCACCCAGAGTCGAGCTTTTCTCAGAAGATGAAGCAGAACAGGCTCGGCAAGACGCAGTTGATCTCCTGGAAGAGGAAAGAGAGATGGCCCTGATCCAGTCGACCATTTATCAGCAAGACCTGCGTCGATTCCACGCCAGAAATGTGAGGGGTCGAGCATTTCAAGAGGGAGACTTGGTTCTTCGAGTCGATCAGCAGAAACCACACAAGCTCGCTCCTTCTTGGGAAGGCCCCTTCATTGTCACCAGAGTGCTCCACAACGGAGCATACCCCTTATACAATGTCGAGCACAAGAAAGACGAGCCACGCGCTTGGAATGCGGAGCTGCTCCGCCCCTTTTACACTTAAGCATTCAGACTGTTGAGATGTAATAAGAAATACCTTCTAGTTTGATTATCAAAGACACAGTTTTTATAGTCTCATAAATGATTGTTGTTCCTTTTATGCTCTAAATCCCCCAGTGGGTGGCTTAGTTGCGAACCCGTTTCACCTAAGTTCGAAAAATCCTACCGAGTGGCGAGCAACGCTCCCACTCGGAGGCTTAGCTACGAATCTGTTTCGCCTAAGTTCGAAAAATCCTACCAAGTGGTGAGCAACGCTCCCACTCGAAGGCTTAGCTGTGAATCCGTTTCGCCTAAGTTCGAAAAATCCAACCGAGTGGTGAGCAACGCTCCCACTCGGGAGCTTAGTTGCAGTCCAGTACTCGCCTAAGTTTAAAAAATCCTACCGAGTGGTGAGCAACGCTCCCACTCGGAGGCTTAGCTGCGAATCCGTTTCACCTAAGTTCGAAAAATCCTACCGAGTGGTGAGCAACGCTCCCACTTGGCGGCTTAGCTGCGAATTCGTTTCGCCTAAGTTCAAAAAATCCTACCGAGTGGTGAGCAATGCTCCCACTCGGGAGCTTAGCTGCAGTCCAGTACTCGCCTGAGTTTAAAAAATCCTATCGAGTGGTGAGAAAGCCTCTCACTCAGGGGCTTAGATGCAGTCCAGTACTCGCCTAAGTTTAAAAAATCCTACTGAGTGGTGAGCAAGCCTCTCACTCGGAGGCTTAGCTACGAATCCGTTTCGCCTAAGTTCGAAAAATCCTACCGAGTGGTGAGCAACGCTCCCACTTGGGAGCTTAGCTGCAGTCCAGTACTCGCCTAAGTTTAAAAAATCCTACCGAGTGGTGAGCAAGCCTCTCACTCGGGGGCTTAGCTACAGTCCAGTACTCGCCTAAGTTTAAAAA
>NC_041390.1:501666797-501685508 GCF_002162155.2 Triticum dicoccoides | reverse complement strand
AAGCCTCTCACTCGGGGGCTTAGATGTAGTCCAGTACTCGCCTAAGTTTAAAAAATCCTACCGAGTGGTGAGCAACCCTCTCACTCGGAGGCTTAGCTGCAGTCCAGTACTCGCCTAAGTTTAAAAAATCCTACCGAGTGGTGAGCAACCCTCACACTCGGGGGCTTAGCTGCAATCCAGTACTCGCCTAAGTTCAAAAAATCCTACCGAGTGGTGGGCAACCCTCACACTCGGGGGCTTAGCTGTAGTCGAGGACTCGCTTAAGTTTGAAAAATCCTACCGAGTGGTGACAACCCTCACACTCGGGGGCTTAGTTGCAGTCTAGTACTCGCCTAAGTTTGAAACACATCCCTATCCGCAAGGACTACGAGGTGTAGGTCGACTGCAACCTTCTCTTCGGAGTTGCGCCACAAATACAACGTGTGCTCCATCCTCATCCGCAAGGACGACGAGGTGCAGGTCGACTGCAACCTTCTCTTCGGAGCTATGCCACAAATACGACATGCGCTCCATCCTCATCCGCAAGGATGATGAGGTGCAGGTCGACTGCAACCTTCTCTTCGGAGCTACGCCACAAGTACAACATGCGCTCCATCCTCATCCGCAAGGACGACGAGGCGCAGGTCAACTGCAACCTTCTCTTCGGGGCTGCGCCACAAGTATAACATGCGCTCCATCCTGATCTGCAAGGACGACGAGGTGCAGGTCGACTGGGACCTCCTCCTCAGAGCTCCATCTCAAGTACAAAGACTATTCCGAGTGAAGAACAAGTTCCACTCGAAGGCAAACACAAGCATATTCAGAAGATAAACCAAGTTCAGATAAATCCTAAAGTTCTAGAACACGGATAAAAGTACTCGGACATCCGGCCCGAAGGAGTTTAATGGTTACAAAATCACTCGACATTCCGAGGCAAATTTAAGACGAGATATAAAGTTTGTTCACTCCGCAGGAGGAGGGCTTGCAGGCTCGACGAACTCGTCCAGATCAATTCCGTCAGCGATCCGAGTGGCAGCAGCAATGAAGGTTTCCATGAAGGATTGGAAGTCATGCCTTTTGGTGTTGGAAACTTTGATCGCTGCCAGATTCTCTTCTCGAGCTTCTTTGCAGTGGACCCGAACCAGCGACAGAGCCACCTCAGCACCGCATCGGGCAGAAGACTTCTTCCATTCTTGCACTCGACCAGGGACCTCATTGAGTCGATTCATCAAGGACTCGAGGTCATTTTGAAGCGTTTCCCTTGGCCAAAGTGTCATATCGATGCGCGACACCGCCACCTTCAGGCAAGCAAGATAGCTCGTAACGCTGGCAACACGGGATTCCAATCGGAGCACGTTCATGGTAGCCTCATTATCGACAGGAGAAAGGATGGGGTCCAAGCCTGTCTCGATCCGTCCAGTTTCTTCTTCAAAGTTTTGGCAGAATTCTGCAGATTCAAGGAATTAATGATTCGACCGGTTCATGGTGACTTGCAAACAGTAAATCAATCGAATAAAGAAAAGTACCTTCGAGCATAAGGAAGAGCTTCTTGGCGAGTGCTTTCAGATAAGCTTCCAGGTCATTTCTCTTATGAGAAATGCCTTCCAGCTTCTCGTCTAGAGTCACCTTATCTTTCTTCAGACGAGTCGCTTCTCGGTTGGACTCGGCAAGAGACGCCTTCAGCTTGGTGATTTCCTCCTCTAGCGCACCGACCGAAGCCAGCTTCTTGTCAACAAGTGCAGTCTTCTCCTGAGCCTCCTTTTGCGCAGCTGCAAGATCGAGGTCCTTCTTCGCCAGAGCCTACCTCATTTTCTCTGCAAGATATACACTTAGGTCAGACAGAAGAACGAAGAGATAACTTGAGGGATGGTCAAGATAAACAGACGACATGTCGTTACCTTCCGTACCAGCTACTTCGTCTTTAGCCTTTTTCAAGTTCTGATTGGCCAGCTCCAAGTCAAGGTTGAGTTGTCTCTGCTTTTCCTCGAATTCAGCAAACTTGGAGATAAGCGCACAAGATTTCTACAATCAGTAAAAGATATGTCAATGGACAAGATCAAAGATCATTCGCTTCCGAGTGAATAAAACTCTAAGACTACTGGCAGAATCAAACATTCTACAGTAGTCTCGGGGACTACACCCAGTGGGTGCACTTATCATGCCCCCACTCTGGTTCAGATTCCACTCAACATGGTCTGCCCAGACCGGGTGGAAGAAAAAAAAGAGAAAGACATACTCAGACCCCAACCGACTGCCAGCAGTCGACTGCAGTCTCAGGGACTACACCCAGTGGGTGCACTTAGCGTGCCCCCATTGGTTCAGATTCCACTCGACATGGTCCGGCCAGACCGAGTGGAGGAGTGAAACAATAAAGACATCAAACACCCAGTGGGTGCATAGATGCGAAGTGCAGAATAACAGGAAGTTGCGCGGAGAAAAGTATTCAGGTAGCATATCCTAACAGAACAAGCAACAAGATAAGAGTTCAGTCGAAAGCCAACTTACCTAGACATTGGCTCGAAGCACCACACTGGCGTCGTAAACAGCCTGACTATTTTCGTGCACCACCTTCACTCGCTCCATCATTATGCCAGCTTGGCGAATGGCTTCTGCGGCAGCGTCGGCCTGGCTTTCTGGAACGTGATGAGTGGTAAAGAATGGGGTTGACGGTGCGGTCGCAACAGCTTGAAGTTCCGAGACATGAGGCTGGATAGTTGAAGCAAACACTGGTGCAGTCGACGATGTAGGGCGTTCACTTGATACTGGAGCAGCGAAAGTAACAGAAGCCCGAGTCACATCTTCAGGCTATTGGATCACTAGTTCTACCACCGGCACCGATTGGGACGTCTTGCCAGTTGATGCCTTCTCTACTCCTCCTAGGCCTCAGCGGCACATCCTCGTCATCATCCGGAAGATCAATGACATGAGGAGGAGCTGCAAAGAAGAGTTAGTCGTTGGAATTCAATCGGTCAACAAAATGGCCGAGAAAGCAAAGGCAAGTTTGCAAAAGTCATACCCGGGTTAGAAGTGACTGTGTCTTCTACGCCTTCGTCATCATCCCTGTAGGCAGAAGTCCCAGAAGTGGCGGCTCTGCATGTTTCAAGATTCAATCTGACAAATGAGAAAGAGAGTTGACAGCATAAATCCTCGATTGAAAAGTGGAGACAAGACACTTACGCAGAAGCGACGGGGACGTCAATCTTGATCTTGGGCAGGGCCTTCCGAGGCTTTGGTTCTGTAATCTTTTGCTACTTCGGGGCCTTTTCAGTCAGCATAGGGGAAGAGGTCCGAGTGCGCTTGGGAGTTTGTCCGGTCGACCTAGCAACTTCTCCACGGACACTCGTCGGGTCGTGCTTATGTTTGGAATGCTTTTCAGTGCGAGGCGGTGACTCGACTTCTTCACCGCTGCTCGAGTCCTCACTTTCCTCCTCCTCTTCGCCTCCATCAGATCACCAGTCCATGTTGTCGCCTCCGCTCGCCTCTCCTTCCGGGTCCTGCTCCTGCTCTCCGTTGGGCATTGAGTACATCTCAGTAAGGGCCTGAAAGACAACAAGTGAAACCAAAAATCAATCGGTTGACAACAAGCAGTTACATGATAAATCAAGAAAACACTCGGCAATTTAGAGTTGGACCTTGTCTGTTTCATACGAGTTGTCGAGTGGAGGGACTCTCCTAGACCCCCTGGGGTTATCTTTGTTGCCAGTGATGCCCCTCAACCACTTCTCCACCGTATCCTCGTCGACCTCTTCTGGGTGGATCCGAGTGGAATCATCAATGCCCGAATACATCCACATCGGATGGTCACGAGCTTGAAACGGCTGAATGCGTCGCCTGAGGAAGACCTCCAATAGATCCATGTCGGTCACGCCATCACGGACGAGCTGGACCACTCGCTCAACCAGCACCTTCACCTCCGCTTTCTCCTCCGGGGTCACTTTCAAGGCGGAGGGCTTCTCGACTCGAGCCATGGAAAAGGGGGGAAGTCCAGTCGACTGACCTGGAGTCGGCTGGTCTTTGTAGTAGAACCTAGTCGACTGCCACCCTCTGACTGACTCGGGAAGAATCATGGCTGGGAAAGTGCTTTTTCCTCTCATTTGGATCCCAAGACCCCCACACATTTGGATCACATGTGTCCTCTCATCACTCAGATTGGCCTTTTTGACCGACTGAGAACGACAGGTAAAGATGTGTTTGAAGAGGCCCCAGTGTGGCCGACAACCCAAGAAATTCTCGCACATGGACACGAATGCAACGAGATACACAATAGTGTTGAGGGAGGGGGGAATGATGAAGTTGTGCTCCAAAGAAGTTCAAGAAACCTCGGAAGAAAGGGTGAGGAGGCAAAGAAAAACCACGATCGACGTGGGTGGCGAGGAGCACACACTCACCCTCCCGCGGCCGCGACTCGGTCTCATCCTCCGGGAGCCGCGCTGACTTGTGGGGAATCAGACCCCCCCCTCGGCCAGATCGTCGATGTCGTCTTGACTAATCGTCGACCGAATCCAATCGCCCTGGATCCAGCCGCGCGACAGGCCCGACCTCGACGAAGACCGCCCTGGCTGGACTTCTTCCCCTTTGCCTTCGACGTCGCCTTCTTCGCGCGCTCCAAGGCCACCGTCTTCTCCTTCCCATTGCAGCGGGCGGAGCTCGAACAGAGCGACGGCGCCGGGAGCAGAGGTGGATGTGGTGGAGAAAACGGAGGAGAAAGGGGAAGAATGGGAACGCACTGTGCAAAAAACCCAATCCGGCGCCTTATATGAGGTCGTTTCCGAGTGGCTGACCCGTGGACCCAGGCGATCCTATCAAATCCCACAACAGTCGTGTGCGCGATACGTGGCGAAAAAGGTGGCGCAGTGATCGAGGCGGCCCTGCCTAATCCAACCCGATTACTGCGGCCTCCTCCGCCCCACGCGCTTCCCAAAATTTGAATCCCGCAAGATCCGCAAGCAGCAGAGCAACCTGTCAGACGGAAGATTTTTTCCATATCAACACTCGAAGCTTAGCAGTAAAAGTTCACTCGGCAAAAGCAAGAATGGATCAAGGCGACTGAAAAAGAAGTTGAAGTCATCATGATTGTTCATTTGATCCCAGTAAGACGCTTCCGAAGCGCAAAATTTGAATTGGAGGTATTCTCAACTCCTTCTCCACTCGAACCCTGAACCATTCGGGGGCTAATGATGAAGCTATGTACCTAGGGTAGGGTCATAGGCCTGACCTAGACACCCTTCCCTAGGACATCACCCTAAAACCAGAAGCATTCCACTCGGAAGACTCGAAGTCACTCGACCGCGACAACTATCACTTGACAGACAGAAGATCTAAAGTCACTCTGCACGGCAACGGTCGGACGTTTACTTCATAGACTTAATGGGCATTTATGTCACTTTATTACTAGCGTTACTAGTAACGCCCCCTCTTGATGTACCTTAAACCCCTTGTAACGTGGGCTGGCTGGGGTCTGGGCGCACTCTATATAAGCCAGCCCCCCTCCACTAGCACAAGGGTTCGCAGGCGGGCAGGGATCTAAGCATGATTTTCTGCCCAAGGATCTAAGCATGATCTAAGCTTCTATTGTATATCCATACCCGATGAATTTTTATTGGATTTGGATCTAAGCATGATTTTCTGCCCATGGATTGTTTTCGTAGGCGGGCAGGGAATGTCTCGACGGATTTGGTTATGGATTTCCGGCTGTAGTTTAACGAAAACAGAGGAGGCCTCCCATTTTATATATGTAAAAAAATGCACGCGTATTAATTAATATTGGCCAGCCCACCAAACTGCAGTGAAGAGACATCTGAAGCTCTGACATGAGGGTAACTTTGTAGCCGAATCCAACGGCAGCTCTCAGACAAATCCCCTCCACCACTGCACCAGCTTGGGCCTGACGCGGTGGCCCTAGGAGCGATCGAGTCAATTTAACTGCCGAACCCCTTCGACCCTGCTCAGCTCAGCTGCTGTGCTCTACCACGCGGATCGCCTCTTCGGCGGTGGCGTACGGCTACCTACGCAGGCGCACGGCGCGCCCACAGCTAACATGGAGGCAAGTTACAACCACTCCAACGGGTGTCCAAGCCAGTCTTTAAAGCCCTACCATCCCACGCACACACGCGCAGATCCTTCTCCACCCACAGTCTCAATCACAACGAACGAGCACGGCTCGACCCATCGATCTCCGCCGTGGAGCCAGTGAGGACGACGACATGAGCTCGTCGGTGCACGGCGCCGGCCAGAACCAGAACGAGGCGGGAGGCGGCGGCGGCGATAATGGCAGAAAGAAGGCGGGGGCGGAGGAGAAGGTGGAGAAGGTGCCGTTCATGAAGCTCTTCTCGTTCGCCGACCGGTGGGACTACGTGCTGATGGCGGTGGGCTCGGTGGGCGCGTGCGCGCACGGCGCCTCCGTGCCCGTCTTCTTCATCTTCTTCGGCAAGCTCATCAACATCATCGGCATCGCCTCCTTCTTCCCCGCCATGGTCTCCGGCCGCGTCGCCAAGGTACGTGCCCTCATGCACAAACCGGCATTGTTGGTTGGCTCCTTCAATTACCCTGCCGGCGACGACGGCGGACGGTGGTAGGTTAACCATTGTTTCTGTTTCGGCCGTCGTTTTCGTTTTGCAGTACTCGCTGGACTTCGTGTACCTGGGCGTGGTCATACTCTTCTCGTCGTGGACCGGTGAGCGCGCCCTCTCAATGCAACCGAGCCGGCCTTGTCCGGATGCACATCTGTGCAGAGGAGACAAATACACTTACTAGTACGTGCTCTCATCACGCGCATGGCTCCATGCGCTTGCTTTGCTTGCTGCAGAGGTGGCGTGCTGGATGCACACGGGGGAGCGGCAGGCGGCGAAGATGCGGCTGGCGTACCTGCGGTCGATGCTGGACCAGGACATCGCCGTCTTCGACACCGAGGCGTCCACCGGCGAGGTCATCAACGCCATCACCAGCGACGTCCTCGTCGTCCAGGACGCCATCTCCGAGAAGGTACGTACGCGCGCTCAGTCGCTCACCCGCTCCTCCACTCCGTGCATGCGCGTGCTGCCGCCTTTCTTGCCGTTGCGCGGCCCATGCCAAACCGGCCGGCCGGAGAGAGAAGCGGGATGGTGGTGGTGAGCTCACTCCAGTCGATAGGGTGGGGAGTTATGAGAGTTGGTGAAGGGCATTGAAGGCGTTGGGGTGCAGGACAGCGGGAGGAGGATCAAGTCATCGATCGAACCACTATACACTATAGCTCCGTCGTGTAGATTGGATTCTACGTCACGGGATACACTTCCGGTCGAATTCCACCCGTCTTTGCGCTCCCTCCAACTGAAATTCACGTCAGGCGCGAGTGCGTGACACAGCCGCGATGCATATTCAGGCACACGCATCTCTCCTCCCGTAAAAAGAAAGTACTGGTAGATGAAGATTTTCAAAATCAAATGCGCTGATTTGTCATTAAATTTTGCATCGGCACGTACGTACGTACAACATCTTGTCCCATACATCCAGTAACCTCCTTCGATAAAATATCTAAAACTTTCAAGTCCGGTGAAATGTGAATTTTCACCAGATTCATATTCCCAACTCATGTGTACTGTCTACGGGGAACTCGTTGCTTATTCTACTCGCCACTCTTTTTTCCTACACTGCAAAGAGATAAATGTGATTTGATGCATGACTCTGTCTCTCTCTTTCCAGATTGACATGGATCACAATAAATGAAGGTCTTGATCCACCGACTGTTTAGATAGAGCACAACGCGCACGCACTGTTCCCATCTGTCCTACTGTAGTGGCCTGATCTGATCCGGGCACACGACCTATATATGCATGCTAATTTATGACCAGTGGACGGTTTATGTTGCAATAGCAACAGTTCTCTATCATGAGCTGGCTATCACTGTCTGTCATAAAAATTCTCTCTTTGCTGCAGTCGTATACTTGCCACTCTGGCCATAAAAAAAATCGTACGATCGTACCAAGGGCAGAAATGAATACACTCCTTCAAGTAGAAAGAGCACTGCTATGCCCAAACACACGACATTGTGTGCACGATTCCTACACGACAGCATATAGCACATCCTCCATGCATGTATCAAAGTGCAAGCAAACGGCTGGATTGACCGTCGTGCAAACATGCATAGTCCGCACAATAGTTTCGAAGTACTCCCTCCGTCCCTAAATTCTTGTCTTAAATTTATCTAAATACAGATATATTAAGTTACATTTTAGCATTAGATACATCCGTACCTAGACGAATTCAAGACAAGAATTTTGGGACGGAGGGAGTAGAAATCAAGAAATGTTGCCCTTCAGGTAATTATTCGAGAAAATGGCCGACGTTTAGTAGTTTTGCTCATTAACATTATGAGGATTGGTTTTTATTAAATACAAGGGGTTAGAAGTCTGATCCTGTCATAAGATCGGACTAATGTGGAAAATCAAATAGTCGTGACATTTTTCCACATTTTCTAAGGATTCTCAGAAGTTCTAGAAAGAAAAGATATTGAAATCCAAGCAAAGACACAGAGCTTACCCTCTCTAACATCTGATACATTTTCAGAGGTTTCTAAGTTACAAACTATTGCACCAAGTTATGCGGAAAATATAGTTTACACCCAAAATTGTTTTGTGCACATAATACGTCTTTTTTATATACTTGTGTGCAACGACATTGTCGATTTAATCAACAAGCTATGGGTACTACATGATCCATAAGTTGTCACCATTGTAATTCTTTTTCTTTTGGGGCAGGTCTTTTTTTATAGCTAGGACTGTTCATTGTAATTGTAATTCACGAAAAAAAAACACTCCATCCGATCGATATTAACTTGTCATTGATTTAGTTAAAAAAATGAATTGGGGGAGTAGAAAAGAAATGTTTTCTCTGCTTCGAGGAGAATTCTAGTGGTCATCCTGATAAACGTGTCACGTACATCTCGACCTTGCTTCTGCTCTTGTGGACTCTGCTCCCCGTAATGCTCTGTGGGGCCGGCATGAGAGGATCGCTCACCGTAAGCTCTTAATCGCACGGCCTTCTGCAGACCTTCACACCTCGCAGAGGCGTGAGCGTGACCAGCTGCTGCTACTCTCTTTTTTCTTTTTTTTTACCTCACCAGTTGACCGGTCAAGTTGATCACCATTGCAGTCTCGGTGAACATGTTGCTCGTGCTGACAAATTAAGCCGTGTGTCCGTGTGGCCGCAGGTGGGCAACTTCATGCACTACATCAGCCGGTTCCTGGCCGGGTTCGCCATCGGCTTCTCGCGCGTGTGGCAGATCAGCCTCGTCACGCTCGCCATCGTGCCGCTCATCGCCATCGCCGGCGGCACCTACGCCTACGTCACCATCGGCCTCATGGCGCGCGTCCGCAAGTCCTACGTCAAGGCCGGCGAGATCGCCGAGGAGGTGATCGGCAACGTGCGCACGGTGCAGGCCTTCGTCGGCGAGGAGAAGGCCGTGAGGACGTACCGCGAGGCGCTGCTGCGAACGTACAAGTACGGCAAGCGGGGCGGCCTCGCCAAGGGCCTCGGCCTCGGCTCCATGCACTCGGTGCTCTTCCTCTCCTGGGCGCTGCTCGTCTGGTTCACCGGCATCGTCGTCCACAAGCGCATCTCCAACGGCGGCGAGTCCTTCACCACCATGCTCAACGTCGTCATCGCCGGCCTGTGAGTACAGTGCAGACCTTCATTCCCACGTCCATGTCGACCATGGCTAGCTAATGGATGTCGATTATGTGCAATGTGCGCGCGCAGGTCGCTTGGCCAGGCGGCGCCCAACATATCGACGTTCCTCCGGGCGAGGACGGCGGCGTACCCGATCTTCCAGATGATCGAGAGGAGCACCGTGAACAAGAGCAGCTCCAGGGCCGGCCGCACGCTGCAGGCGGTGGAGGGCAACATCCACTTCCGCGACGTGCGGTTCGCGTACCCGTCCCGCCCGGACGTGGTCATCCTCGACCGCCTCAGCCTGGACTTCCCGGCCGGCAAGATCGTCGCCCTCGTCGGCGGCAGCGGCTCCGGCAAGAGCACCGTGGTCTCCCTCATCGAGCGGTTCTACGAGCCGCTCTCCGGCGCGGTCCTCCTCGACGGCCACGACATCAGGGACCTGGACGTCAAGTGGCTGCGCGGGCAGATCGGGCTCGTCAACCAGGAGCCGGCGCTGTTCGCGACGAGCATCCGGGAGAACATACTCTACGGCAAGAGCGACGCCACCGCGGACGAGATCGACCACGCGGCGAAGCTGTCGGAGGCCATCACCTTCATCAACAACCTCCCCGAGCGGTACGAGACGCAGGTCGGCGAGCGAGGGATACAGCTCTCTGGAGGGCAGAAGCAGCGGATCGCCATCTCGAGGGCGATACTCAAGAACCCATCCATACTGCTCCTCGACGAGGCCACCAGCGCGCTCGACGCCGAGTCCGAGAAGAGCGTGCAGGAGGCGCTGGACCGCGTCATGGTCGGCCGCACCACCGTGGTGATCGCGCACCGGCTGTCCACCATCAGGAACGCCGACACCATCGCCGTCGTGGACGGGGGCAGGATCGTCGAGACCGGCACGCACGAGCAGCTCATGGCCAACCCTCTCAGCGCCTACTCGTCGCTGATCCAGCTGCAGGAGGCTGCTCAGCTTCAGAGCAAGCCCTCTTTCTCGCACAGCACGAGCATCACCAGGCCACTAAGGCACGTGTCCGTACATGGCATCGACATTGTTTCGTGCAGGCGGTCAGCGTGAACTAACTAATAGTCATTTTTAACATGGTTTCAGCTTCAAGTATTCGAGGGAGCTGTCAAGGACGAGCAGGGGTGGCAGCTTCCGCTCCGACAAGGACTCGATAAGCCGGTACGGCGCCGGGGAGGCGAACGACGAAGGGCAGGGCAAGGGGAAGCCCGTGTCCATGAAGAAGCTCTACTCCATGGTGCGGCCGGACTGGGTGTTCGGCGTGTCGGGCACCCTCAGCGCGTTCGTGGCGGGCGCCCAGATGCCGCTCTTCGCCCTGGGCGTGACGCAGGCGCTGGTGTCCTACTACATGGGGTGGGAGACCACCAAGAGGGAGGTGCGCAAGATCGCCACGCTCTTCTGCGGCGGCGCCGTGCTCACCGTGGTGTTCCACGTGATCGAGCACCTCAGCTTCGGCATCATGGGCGAGCGGCTCACGCTGCGCGTCCGGGAGAAGATGTTCGCGGCCATCCTGCGGAACGAGATCGGGTGGTTCGACAGCACCACCCACACCAGCTCCATGCTGGCGTCGCGGCTCGAGACCGACGCCACGCTGGTGCGCACCATCGTCGTCGACCGCTCCACCATCCTGCTGCAGAACGTCGGCATGATCGTCACCTCGCTCATCATCGCCTTCATACTCAACTGGAGGATTACGCTGGTCGTGCTCGCCACGTATCCCCTCATGGTCAGCGGCCACATCAGTGAGGTGAACACAGCTTCATCTTGATTTTAACCATGTTGGTGTATATTTCAGTGGCCTCGCCGACTCTTCTTTGGCCTAATCAGAATGATGTCGATTATGATGTGCTGCAACAGAAAATGTTCATGAAAGGATACGGAGGGAACCTTGGCAAGTCGTATCTGAAGGCTAACATGCTCGCCGCCGAGGCGGTGAGCAACATGAGGACGGTGGCCGCCTTCTGCGCGGAGGAGAAGGTGATAAAGCTCTACGCTGATGAGCTCAAGGAGCCCGGGAAGCGGTCCTTCCGGCGAGGACAGGGAGCCGGCGTCTTCTATGGAGTCTCTCAGTTCTTCCTCTTCTCTTCCTATGCGCTGGCTTTATGGTAAGTAAATTGTTACTGAAACACAGCCCAGCTCAGTCTAAACCTGCTGTACTCCAAGAGCAACTGGTGAAATGTTTGAAAATTTCAGGTACGGTTCGCATCTGATGAGCAAGGAGTTGGCCACCTTCAGGTCCGTGATGAAGTCCTTCATGGTGCTCATAGTGACAGCGCTGGCAATGGGCGAGACGCTGGCGATGGCGCCGGACATCATCAAGGGGAACCAGATGGCGTCCTCGGTGTTCGAGATCCTGGACAGGAAGACCGAGGTCCAGATCGACACCGGCGACGACATCAAGAAGGTGGAGGGAGTGATCCAACTGCGGGACGTTGAATTCCGTTACCCGTCGAGGTCGGAGGTGGCCGTGTTCAAAGGTCTCGACCTCCTGATGAAGGCCGGCAAGAGCATGGCGCTCGTCGGGATGAGCGGCTCCGGCAAGAGCACCGTTCTCTCGCTCATCCTCCGCTTCTACGATCCGATCGCCGGAAAAGTTTTGGTCGATGGTATTTTGTTGTTCAAATTTCAAACGTGACAGCTTCTGTTCCAGATAAGCGGGCTGAACAAAGTACAATGATGGATTTTGCAGGAAAGGACATCAAGAAGCTTAAGCTGAAGTCGCTGAGGAGGCACATCGGCCTGGTGCAGCAAGAGCCGGCGCTGTTCGCGACGACGATCTACGAAAACATCCTCTATGGCAAGGACGGCGCGACGGAGGCCGAGGTCATCGAGGCGGCGAAGCTGGCGAACGCGCACACCTTCATCAGCTCGCTGCCGGAGGGGTACCAGACCAAGGTCGGGGAGCGCGGCGTGCAGCTGTCGGGCGGGCAGAAGCAGCGCATCGCCATCGCGCGCGCTATCGTCAAGGACCCGGCCATCCTGCTCCTGGACGAGGCGACGAGCGCGCTGGACGTGGAGTCGGAGCGTGTGGTGCAGCAGGCGCTGGACAGGGTGATGAAGAACCGGACAACAGTGATGGTGGCGCACCGGCTGTCGACGATCAAGAACGCCGACGTCATCTCGGTGATCCAGGACGGCAAGATCATCGAGCAGGGGGATCACCAGCACCTGATCGAGAACAAGAATGGCGCCTACCACAAGCTCGTCAACTTGCAGCAGCAGCAGCAGCAACAGCTGCAGGGGGGGCAGAGCTCATGAGCTCCCTGGGGAAGAACCATGTGCTTCTGTATCCAGCTGGGCTTCCCTCAAGTTCATCGAATGTAAAAGCTGTGCTCTACATTTTCTTTTTCTTAAAGTGTGTGTTCACCATTATACAGGGAGAAGTGCTCTCATGTTGATTTCTTTGTAGCAGTAGATAGTAATTGCAAATTTTCATTTAGGATATATATAAATTTATATATATATATATATGGATGTTGCTGGGTGATAAAAGTTTTTTTTAATTATATAGCATCGCAGCCCCTGCTCCATTCAATTGAAGCAAGTTATAAACGTTTCATTACACTTCATAGTTTTTCTTTAGCCCAAGCTGTTCTTTGCTGCTCACTCTATCTGGGAATACTTGTCATAGAAATATTTCCAGAGAGAGAGTACTTTTTTTAGCAATGGGTTTCCCCCGATTTTCATTACTGAAAACCATCAAGTATCTTACAGACAACTGCCAAAACATAGAGAGGGGAAAATATAACAGCAGCACAGAATCCTAGCATCAGCCAGTACAGGCAATACAAGAAGCTTTTCAGCAACCACAGCAAACTGCCTGAATAAACTTGATTGGATGCAGAAATTCTGTAATATGGTGAACAGGTTTTGTTCTTTGCTACTTGTCTCTTTTTCGCCAGTAATCAGTATTTTTGTCCAGGAAAAGAAACAAAGTTTATAACGGTGCAGCCTGTATGTGACTGGTGTATTAGACTGTCAGTACAGGATTGACTCTGTCAAACAAGCTGCTACAAAATGACGTGGGCCTGGACCAGGTTAAATTCAACTGTGGGCTGCTCTTTCCTGGGAATCCCTAGAACCAAACAAAGCCTAAACAAAATGGCCAGTGACTCAAGCAAAAATATATTTTATATATATAGGCAAGGAATTCCGTATCAGAAAGCAGAAAAGAAAATCTTAGCCTAAACTCTTAAGCTCTATTGCATCCTGAGTTGATCCCCAAGAAAAGGGACGGATTGGAAACTACGTACAGCAAAAGGATTTTAGACATTCTAACCTGACTAGAAAAATAATTAGTACTGAAGAACTGCCACCGAGTTGGTGTCCAGCTTCCTCTTCTTTTTGCCCAGAGGGTCACTTCGAGAGCCCCTGCGGGGCTCCTGCGCAACATTCTGCTGTGAGATCATGCAGTCCAGCAGGCCTTTTCTTCGTGCAGATGGCATGCCCCTCATCAACCGTGTTGCGTTTTTGTCCACACTAGGGCCCTTCACAGATTTAGATGCAGAAGCAGCCTTCGGTTTCTTCACCTTCAGTTGATGCTCAGACTTTGGCATCAGAGGAGTGTCCTTGTCATCTGCAAATGAGACATACAGAACAGGGAACCATTAATCCTTCTTTTCTTTTAAAATAAACTAAAATAGCATGTAACATAATGAACAGACAGGGTTATGGAACTAGAACCACATTCTCTACAGTTTGTTCACTTGCCATTAAATTGTTATATGTATACTATGACAAGAGACCCTAAATTGAGGATGCACCAGGGATTGTACTGCAATGCACTTGTTTGCATAACATAAGACAGATGACTGTCGTTGAAAATAAAACCTTACCAAATTCCTCAAACTTAAACACCTCAAAGTCATCAACAGAGATCGTTCGCTTGGGACATGGAGGTGGAGTTGATGGTCTCTCCAGATTGGTGATTTCTGAAGCACTAGGGGCATGCCTCCTCCCCACATCATCTTGGAAAGATGCTCTGAGTGGAGTGGTTTCTTCTTTTTTCTTTGTGCTGTTGGAAGCATCAACTGAAGATCTCTTAGTTGGTTCCTCAGCAAGGAGAGATGTTTTGCATTCACTTGTTTCACCAATCTCAAACTTATCACCAGGACTTCTATTACTGGAAGTTAAACAGTCTGCATCTATATTATCCAAAACTGACACAGGAGATGCACCACTCCTGGCCTCCTCTAGCAAACTTGAGAACCACGGAAACATGCCCTGCCTAACATAGAAGAGTATATATGCTTCCTGGTTTAGTGCACACGTCTCAGTAATAGAATCAACCTGCAACACAAGTGTGATTATTACAAGGTGAAAAGATGTCTCATAAAAGCAAGAGCAACTAATTGCACCTACATTTGAGTCATTCATCAAGTGCCAGGTGCTTGGTGAAGAACGAATAGTGCACACATAATGGCCATAGTTAGGTAAGCCAGAATGCTCAACAACGCCATAAAGATCATACATTAGATCCTGAAGCATGTGAAAATACAATTAAACATCAAATCATGTCTTCATGGTAAGCCTACCAGCAGAGAAAAGCATAAAACTAACCTCCTTGTCTGGATTATTGTGGAAAGGCTTCAAATCAAGTTCTGATGGGTATGCCACATGTTTGTCAATCTTTTCAATGGAATTGTCAAGGGTGGTGAAGCGCTTGAGTTGAAATGCAATGACATCAGGTGCTTTATCAAGCACAAGCCGCTTATCCTTACAAACTTGAACTTTACAACTTTCACAGGTGAGCTTGTTCTCATCGTCACCAACTTGCTCCACCTTGGTAAAAGATTCCAAAGCAGCAACAAGGTCATCAACCTGATCAATCTCCAAGCTGAGATCCAGGAAGGGCTCAAATGTCTCCGAACAGTGACCACAATCACGGCATGTCAACTATGCAAGAAGAATAGCATTAGTTGAAAGACAAACCACAAAGAGAAAACAAATATGCAATGACAGAGTACATACCAGGCTTTTAAGCCGACCACCAAACACCTGTTTGACAATACTTTCCTCATCAAAAGATGAGAGCTTCCCCTTTGACTTGGGATCAAGGGTGCATTTGTGCAAATTATCGAGCAAGCAACGAAGGAACTCATGTGCATCCTCTTGCTGTCCTGGTCTAAAATCTGACGATAATTCTGGCAAGTTTTCATCAAGGAATCCAACAAAATTCATAGCATTGTCGTCAAAATGGCAATACTTCGAATAGTAGCAAGATGTAAGAATTTACTCCCTCCGTCCAGAAATACTTGTCCTAGAAATGGATAAAATGGATGTATCTATAACTAAAATAAGTCTAGATACAACCATTTCTAATACAAGTATTTTCGGACGGAGGGAGTAATATAAAGTCAAGAGAAAGCATGCACATTTCAAGGTGCAAAATCAGGGGAAATGACCATGAATGCTGACAACACTAATTTGAGATGAAATTAATAGATGAGGCATAGAACTCAAAAGCAAAGGATACTGCTTAAATTATCTTTGAACCTCACTGGCACTAAAACAGCTCCAGACCTTCGAATTGATTCTTCAATGTGTTCTTTAAGGGCGCAAAAGGAACAGAACCCATCTTCATCATCTGGAAGGTAGCAATAGAATGAATCATGTTAAGCAAAATAAAAAAGATTCAGGACACTTTCACACAATTAAAATGATTATCAGAAACTATCCATACATGAGCATGGAGTAGAGTGGTCAGTGCAGCGGAGCTTCTTAAAAAGTGGGACAGTATGAGTTATGCACTGAAGAGTTGCATTTAAGAAGCATGTGTTCCCCATATTCCGAAGACCAGCTCCCTGCACATGGAGAATATTTTGTAACAATTTAAAAATGAATAAACACCAAAACATGACACTAGCATATCAAAACTTGGCAAAGAATATAATGCATACCACTGACTGGGGTTGTCTGAAGCGAGAAAAAAACAAGGAGAGCGGCTTATTTTCATTGTCAGAAGGTTCAAGGGCACGCTGTTAAGCAGAAGCAGTCAGTACAATTGTCACAAACAATGCAAGGAAAGGTCTAATCTGAAATATTGCATGATAAATGTCAGATAATAGAAGGCCACTTACATTTGAGCTCCAATGCTTAGTGTTATGAAGGGGTGGTGAGTGCTGCTTAGTATCCGCCCCCCATTTTTTGATTTCATCCTGCAGCAGTACCAACAAAAAAAGTAGGGAATGTTATACACCTAAAAGAAAAATTATTTGACAAACATATTCCAACCACAGTTTATCATGTATATCATTAAGCACACATAATTGGATCACATGCTCCACAAGGACTTTAGGTAGAAATGCAGATGTACACAGTAAAAAACTTACAACAGAACTGGGTTCATCTGTGGTAAGGGGTTCTGACTGCTGCCTTATTTCCCCATCTAGCACACCTGAGTCATCCTAAAATAGCAACCACCAAAACAGAAGACAGGGTTAGAGAACTGTTACATACAAAAGGACTCCATGCAGGAATGCCACATACAACTAAGTTCAGGATATCATATGTAATTAAATTGCATATGAGCTGGCTGAATGGTAATAGGTTTTGGCAGCACAAGCTGTAAGTCTTGTGAATTGCCAAAATTCAGGGAAACTGTTTTTAGATAAAAGGCTTGTAAGTGGCCCGAGTTACAGAAAGTTCCAGTGTGCAGAACTTAATTAAATTTGAATTTACACCAGATGTCAATTATAAGACTTTCAAATAGAATATAATGTACACAACTGTTACAAGTTTCAATTAATAGATGGCAGAAAATGAGGCAAGTCACTGTAAAATTCCCTGGAGAAAGCCACGCAAAAATTGCCAAGGTTCAAATGGCATACCAATAATTCCTCAGATTCCAGCTGAAGTTGTTCCACATCACATTCCTTATCCGTAGGTGAAGGTGGTGAACATAACTTGTTTGATTCATCTACTACAGCAGAAATGCTCTGAAACAGCACATTGATAGACACCACTTAGCAAACATCGCCATCACATGAGTTCAAACAGACTAACTGCGAAATCAAACTCTTGAATAAAGGCCTGGGGCAAGAGAACATACCTCAGAATGGGGCTGCTGGCTATCAGGAAAAGAAGGTGCACTTGGCATGTATTCATCATCCACTGAATCCAAGCCGCTCTGTGCCAGAGAAAATGCACACCATCAGAACTACAAAAATTCAATATCACACATTTGCACTAAATATGAAGGTTACAGTAGCTTCTAGCTCACAGTTTGACAAGGTTCTGTTGCTGCAGGAGCACAAACACTATCCCAGGAATTTGAATAGCTCTGTTAAGCATAAGGGAGGACCAACATGACCAAATTAGGGTTTTGTGTATGGTAGCAAAATATATTGTACAAATTTGATCAGGCATTAGCATAATTCATTATCTTACAACAGCCTGAAGCGGTTGGCACATGGAGAAGAATGGTTGGCACTGCTTACTTTTCTCATCCCCATTTTCTAGAGAGATGTCGCCCTGAAAAAACAACAATTCTTACCGTCAGATCTGCATTTAGATGACATGATACTATAAAACTACCTTTTATGAAAGGTATTCACATATTTGCCCCAAATAGGGCACAACAGAAGGCTCGGATTAAAGGGAAACCAAAACTATCACCATTCTAATTCGCGCAACTACGGGCAGCCCATCGCGTCGAAACATTTTGACCAGACAAAATGATCACCATCATGATTGCGGCCGTCTACTAGCTAGTAAAAATGGCAGCGCGGATTAACCAAATCGGGATTCTCAGACCCACTCCGACGGGGATTCGAGATTCAACCGCGCGCAAAAACAAATCACACCCTGAGTTAGCTGCTGAGGACCGAGTCGTACCGCGCGAGGTAAAAGCTGATTACGATACTTTCACGGGGTGTTCGAAGTCCCGAACGAATCAAACACCGAAACTAACAGACCGGGCAATTGAATCTCACCTTCGCGGGGGAGGGCTGGCTCAGGCTCGCGGCGGCGTCGTCGTCCGCCATCAGTCGGGCAGCAAGCGCCGGCTAGGGTTTGGCAGGGGTAGGTGGCGGAGAGGTTGGTGCGAGATGGGGGAGAGGGGGGCCGCGGAAATT
>NC_041390.1:501666200-501666708 GCF_002162155.2 Triticum dicoccoides | reverse complement strand
GACTAATCGAGGCGGTGGCCTGGCGGGGGATCAAAAAGGCGGGGCGAATTGCTCGGCGGAAGGGGGGAGAGGAGGGAAATTTTGGGGGTTTGAAACGGAGGGGGGGCGAGGAGAACTGTCGCACGCGGCGGGATAGGGGAAATGGGGAACGGGCAAGGTGGGAAAGCGGAAAACGCCCAAAATCGAGGGCGGCGGCCGACTGGGCGCTGGGGAACGTGGTGTGGTTTCCCGTTTTCGTTTCCCGCTCGCTGGCCGGTCTGGTGCCCGGTCTTTTGCCGCGCTCTCGGCGCGACGGGGCGAGGCCGGCCGACGGGCCCCGAGCAAACCAGGCCACATGGGCACGGCCCGGCTGTAAAAGGGCCTGGCACCGCATGGCATGGCCATGCTCGGCACGCCAGTTATAAAGGTCGGCCCGGCCTGGTACCGCTGCCGGCCAGCCCATGTTGGTTTTCGGCCTTGTGGGTTGTTTGTTTTCTGAAAAACAGGAGGAACTAAAAAATAGTTTTTT
>NC_041390.1:501653429-501666119 GCF_002162155.2 Triticum dicoccoides | reverse complement strand
CGCGTGCCGGACGGGCCGCGTTGGGCCCGTCATCAAAAGGGTTGTGTCGTGACCGTCAACACGCCTGGCTTTTGGGGTCGCCCTTGTTCTGTGGCGGGGCAAAGGCCGGTTCAGCCCTTTTAATCACGTGCGGGGCAAAAATTGTCGGCCCGCAAGGCACGACACATATGTCCAAGTTTGGCCCCGGGGCATTTGAATAGGCTCTCCTATTTATCTAAGTTAAATTGTGTGGATCAAAAGACTCTCTTACAACTCTAATGGAGAGGAGGAGGGTCGTCTTCCTAAAAAGGGAAAATGAGGGGATCATCTGCCACGTTCGCTCGACAGGCTGGATCCACCCATGAACCCTTTAAAGGATCGAGAATATAGGTTTAGATGAAGGGTGAATGGATACTTAACAAGGCAGAGGTGTGGTTTTGAAATTTTCTGGATTTAGGCAAATATTAACATAAGTTAAATGGCAACCAATACTTCCTACACATGCATATCTAGAGATTGGACAGTGGATAAAGGAACAGCATGCAAGTGCAGGAAAGTAAAGGGAGGTGGAGATCGAAAAATCAAACGCATGAAGAAACATGGTGATTTTTGGCATGGTTCTGATAGGTGGTGCTATCGTACGTCCGCGTTGATGGAGACTTCAACCCATGGGGAGTAACGGTTGCGCGAGTCCATGAAGGGTCCATGAAGAAGCAACCTTGTCTATGCCATCATGGCTTACGTCCACGAAGGACTAGCCTCACTCGGGGTAGATCTTCATTAAGTAGGCGATCTTCTTGACCTTACAAACTCCTTGGTTCAACTCCACAAGATTTGAAGGCTCCCAAGTGATACTTAATCAATCTAGAAGACACCACTTTTCAAAAGGTAATAAATGTTGTTGATGATGATGAACTCCTTGCTCTTGTGCTTCAGAAGATAGTCTCCTCAACACTCAATCACTCTCTCATAGATTTGGCATGGTAGTAATATAAGGATCTGGGTGGAAAGCAACTTGAGGGGGCTAGAAATCAAAGATCAAATGGTTGGAGAGGAATCTCTTGATCTCAACACAAGTGTAGGTGGTTCTCTCTCATAAAATGGATATGGGAAGTGGTGGCTTTGTCCTGGTTGCTCTCCCTGAGGGTAGGTGGTGTGGGTGGGGTATTTATAGCCTTCACCAAAAATCTTACACAACTTTATGCACAACTCGGTGACACCGGCTGGAAAACTTGGTGAGACCGATTAGTGCAAAAGGTTTGAACTTTAGATGTTTCAGTGGGACATTTTGGTGATGACCTAAGCACTATCAACACTTTGGCAATTCCAATGGGTTTCACTCGGTAATTCCGAGATGAAGTCGATGGTTTACAAAAAGTTTTCCAGTGCACTTCGGTGGGACCGAATGTCATCTTGGTGAGACGGAGTTTATAGGGTTTAGGCAGTGGCTCTGTCAAGTGTATCTCGGTGGGTCCGGGTGTATGTGTATCGGTGGGACTGAGATGAACTTTAGGGTTTTTAGACGGATTCGAATGTGAGGGTGTGGCTAAGGGTGTTGGAGCAATATCTTCAAGCACTTGAGCAAATGACTCTTGGTCAAAACATCATCCCCATTCAATAGTATGGGCTTTCCTATGGACTCAATGTGATCTTGGATCACTTAACCAAAAATGTAGAGTCTTGGAGCTTTTGCCAATCCATGTATTTTGTAGCTTGAGGGGTCAACATCTCCATCCATCTACTTTCCTAGGTTGAACTTTTCCTTAAATGTACTTAAGGAAAACATTAGTCCTACAACATGTATGTTGGCATTAATTACCAAAATCATCAAGGGATAAAATATGCTTTCACCCTCCTTTCCCCTCCCCCTTCCTACCACTTCATTGCCATCACTCGTTGGGTGCATTTTACATATTTTTTTGTCACGCTTGCAACGGCTTGTGAAGTGAGCTAGCATATTTGCATCGATACGGTGGCCCCTCAATGTAAGTTCGGGCTGGTGGACGATTGACGTGTGTGATAAGTGTGTGTATTATTCAAAGTGACTATGTAATTACCCGTGCATCGCTACGGGAACCAAACAATTTTCAGCCCAACAAAGGTATCATGGAAAAACATGATGTTTTTTGGATCACTAGACAAACTACTCGATTTTACAAACATGACCCATACCAAAAAACATAAACATATTTTTTACATAGTAGGATCAAACAAGCATTTACAGAGGACAGTAAAAACAATGATAGGCAGGTTCAAATTAAAAGAATCAAATTCACATCATGATGATACGTCTCTAACATATCTATAACTTTTGATTGCTCCATGCTATTATATTATCAACCTTGCATGTTTTATATGCATTATTATGTTATTTTATATTATTTTTTGGGACTAACCTATTAACCTAGTGCCAAGTGACAGTTGTTATTTTTTCTTTGTTTTTGTCTGTACAGAAAATCAATACCAAACAGAGTCCAAACGGAACAAAACCTTTTGACGATTTTTCTTGGACCACAAGACACCCTAGAAGCTTCGGGAGGAGGCCAGATGGGGCACGAGGCGGCGACAAGCTCAGGGGGCGTGCCCCCCAAGCTTGCGGCCCCCCTGTGGCTCATCTAACCCTAATTCTTCTTCTATAAATACCCAAATATTCCCCGTAGACCAGAAGGCACAAAAAATAATAATTTTCCGCCGCCGCAAGTTTCTCTCCTCGTGAGATCCCATTTGGAGGTTTTTTTGGTACTCCGCTGGAGGGGGATTTGATCACGGAGGGCTTCTACATCAACCTTGTTGCCCTTCCTTGATCACGGAGAGCTCCTACATCAACCTTGTTGCCCTTCCAATGATGGAAAAAGGATGTATCTAGAACTAAAATACATCTAGATACATCCCCTTTTATTCATTTTGATGACAAGTATTTTCAGACGGAGGGAGTACTAAAACTTTATTCTACTAGATCAAGATATAACCAAAAGGACCGAACTAATATAAGCGATAAAGATAAAGATGTGATGGTGATATGATACTGGGGCACCTCCCCCAAGCTTGGCAGTTGCCAAGGGGAGTGCCCATACCCATGTATCTAGATCTCTTTCTTCAGAGGTGGTGATGAAGGAGTTGTTGATGAAGTAGGCTTGTCATCCATCTTCCAAGGCATAGGTTCACCATCATATAAAGATGAACAAGTCTCCGGGATCCTCAAATCTGTAGCCAAACTCATCCTCTTAAATCTGTATTCATTCTCACAGTTTTGGTTTTGCAGGTCATAGATCTGGGCTTGGAGATGCTTGATTTTCTCATGAAGCTTGAAGATGGCCTCCTCAATGCCTTGGCATCCAGCTTGTGATTGTTGGTGAACTCCGCGATCATCATCTGATTGGCGTTGAGTCCATGCTCCACCATCCCTTGACACTTGAAAACTTGTTGCTCCATTTCTTTGAGTCTTGTCTCCATGCTTCTGGTCTTCTCAGGCCCCTCAACATCGCGGATGTGCAGCACCCCCTCACGCATCTCAATAGCTTGAGGGTGTCGCATCACCTCCGCAAGGTAGGGGCTGATGACCTTCTCGAAAAACTTGTCATTGGGGGCGCTTGGAGACGTCATGGCGATCTAGATCTGTCAGGAAAAAGAGCTCGAAACACAAACATGAGATTTTTGCGTGGTACGGTGGTCAAAACCTTCGAGAGATTATATAATGGTTTTTTACCAACCAAAAGAAGTATCGTGCAAGAAAACGGAGTCTGGAAGGCACATGAGGTGGCCACAAGGACGGGGGGCGCGCCCTCACCCCTTGTGGTGGCCTCGTGTCTCTTTCAGACTACTTCTAATTTTCCTAATTTTTAAAGTATTCCAAAACGGAGAAAATTTATCATTGGAAATGTTTTGGAGTCAGTTTACTTACCGTACCACATACCTATTCCTTTTCGGAGTCTAAAACGTTCTGGAAAGTGTCCCTTATGTACTCCTCTGGTGTTACGGTATGAATAATATTGGTCTCAACATTTATGGGAGTACCTGAGATATAATGTTTGATTCTTTGACCGTTGGTAAGTGCATCTAGTGCCACCCCTAGTTGGTTTTGGAGTATTGACGACAAACCTGGTTGAGGGACTAATGTGTTTGTGAGAATTGCAGGATAACATAGGTAGAAGTCCCTCATTGATTCGGTTTTCCTACCAGAGATGACCCCTAAAAATGTATGAAGACATTGAAGTCAAAGGTGGGATGTGAAGACATTCACATTGAAGACTATGACAAGAGAAGACATCGTGTGAAGACTATGGAGCGCGAAGACTTAGTTGTTTCGTCGTTCTTTTTCTTCTTTGTTGAGTCATAGGAACCACCGTACTGTTAAGTGGGGTCCAAGAGAACCAGTAAGAATGACTGAAGTGATGCTTAACCAAAATCCTATATCTTCAAGCGAAGTCTATGAGAGCAAATCTTGTCCAGAATTGGATAAGTCAGCTTTGCTTGTAGCCCAAGTAAAGTTGTCATGTGTGTTTGAAATCTGATCGTTAGAACACGTGTCAGTTCCTTAGTGACCCAGGGTCATTTCGGACAAATCAGGTCGGGTTGCCTAGTGGCTATAAATAGCCCACCCCCTACAACCATAAACGGTTGGCTGCTCAGATTTAGTGTACGGCTTTTGTCGTTTGAGAGCAACCCACCTCGAAGCCTTTGAGAGAGAATTCCTTGAGAGGATAAAGCCCTAAACACCCAGAGCCAAAGAGTGTTAGGCATCACTTAAGTCTTCCTGTCTGTGTGATTTGAAGACTTATTACACTTGAGGATTGTGAATCCTCCAGCTGGTTAGGCGTCGCGTTCTGAGCATCCAAGAGTCATTGTGGATCGCCGGTGAACAAAGTCTGTGAAGGTTTGGAAGTCTGCCTTGAAGACTTACCAGAGTGATTGGGCGAGGACTGGGTGTCCTTAGCTCAAGGGGAATAAGGTGAAGACACGGTCTTCTGAGTTGAATCTCAGCCTCTCTAACCAGACGTACAGTTGTCACAGCAACTGGAACTGGTCCAACAAATCATTGTCTTCAATGAGTCACTGGTTCTATCCATCCCATCTCTTTATTTACAGTTGGTCCTTGTGAAGTCATTGTTCGTTTGCATTATCTTTTGTCTTCACTGAGTGACTGCTTGTTCTGATTGGCTTCGTACTATCTTCCTACCTGATCCATACTGCCTAGCTGCCGTTAGTTGTTGTGCTTTCACTTCATTGAATACTTGACTATGGTTTGCTTAGTGTAGTCTACCTTCCGCTGCATGGTAATAGGTTTGTTTCTATCGTTTGTCTTCGAAACTCACATGCTTTGAAGACTTTCTTAAAAATCGCCTATTCACCCCCCCTCTAGTCGATCACTAGCACTTTCAATTGGTATCATAGCAAGGTACTCCCTTGTTCTGTGTGATTCGGTTTAACCACCTGGAGTTTTAGCTATGTCGACTACAGGGATAATCAAAGTCTCCGTTGCGTGCCCAGTCTTCGATGGAACTGAATATCCCTACTGGAAGAATAAGATGCGCATGCATCTTGAAGCCATTGATGTCGACCTATGGTATGTCGTCAAGAATGGCATTCCCAAGGCTGGTGAAGGTGTCACCGCTGCTGATGTCAAGAAGTTCGTTCAACTAGACTCCACTGCCAAGAACATCATCTGTGGTCATCTGACCAAAGGACAGTATGGCCATGTGAGTCATCAAGACACTCCATCACCAAGCATGAAGTCATCAAGACACTCCTGAGATCACTTGACAACTCGTTTGACACCCTAGCCCTGATGATTCAAGAACGTCCTGACTTCAAGACACTCGATCCGTCTGACATACTTGAAAGGCTCAACACACATGAGTTTCAACTTTATGAGAGAAGAGACATCTACGGTCCCAACTATGGGCGAACTCGTGCCTTGAAGGCAAAAGTTGTCTCCTCATCTGAAGAAGAATCTGACAGCGGTTCTGATGATCCTGAAGACATTGGAAAGGAGCTTGCTATGCTTGTGAAGAAGTTCCAAAAATTCACCAAGAAGAAAGGCTTCAGAAAGGCTTCACGATCAAGCTCAAGGAATGATGAAGCTTCTGCTCATGACTATAAGAAGAGAACATGCCACAAGTGCAAGAAACCTGGCCACTACATCTCTGAGTGTCCACAGTGGGACAATGAGAACAACAACAAGAAGAAGAGCAAGGAGTATGATTCCGATGACAACAAGAAGAAGAAATACTCAAAGTCTTCTTCCAAGTCTTCCTCAAAGTCTTCATCACACAAGGAGAGCTCATCTGGCAAGGCTCGTGCGTTCGTTGTCAAGGAAATGGATTCAGAGGGGGAGTCCGCTTCTAAGGAGGCGGAGGTGGAGTCTGAGGAGGAGCCCGATTCTGGCGTTGCAAGTCTGGCTACATCATACGTTGCCAAGTCCATCTTCAACACTGAAGACAATGGCTTCATCACCGACGCCGATGCAAATGACAAGGACTACTCTGCTCCCACCTACTGCTTCATGGCACGTGGTGCCAAGGTAAACACACGCACTACTCACTATCAAACATCCAGTGAAGATGACTCTGATTGTGGTTCCAAACCCAGCTACAAAACACTTGCTAAAATTGCAACTGAACAACAGAAAGCTATGGAACATATTCAAAAACTGTTAGACAAAAGCGATGACCTGTTAGATGCTGAAATGACTTGATCTCAGTCCTTAATTGAAGACATAAAAAATCTTCATGTTAAGTATGAGGAACTTGAAAGTCGTCATGAAACGCTCTCAACAACTCATGAAAATCTTTCCTATGATTATCTTCAAAGGAAGCAAGATCTTGAGAAATTGAGAGCGGCTCATGAAGATCTTCAAAAGGAAAACGAGTCACTTCGTGCCAAACAGATCAGTTCCGCTCAGGAAGGATTTGAACCACCATGTCTTAAATGCATTGAGCGTGACAACGCTACTTCTGTTGCTAGATGTTCTACTACTGCTACTATTGCAATATCTTCAACTGTTGATGTGGTAACTAACCCCTCTGCTGAGGATACCACTGCTATTGCTGATGAAAATGCTAGGTTGAAGACATTGCTTGAAACAGGGATGTACAAAAGTCTCAAAGGGCATCAGACACTATGTGATGTCCTCAAAAGGCAGATCCTGAACCGAAACCCTAGGAAAGAGGGTCTTGGGTTCGAAAGGAAAATGAATGCTGATGGCTCTTACTGGAAACCTGAGCAGTACCCCAAAACCACATGGGTTCCTGCAAAGGAACCTTCAGTGGATCCATCCACCCTGTCTGGATTCACTTGTGCTAATCCCATTGTTATTGATGAATCCTTTGATGCAAACTATAAACTGTTTAAGAATCAAAATGGTGAAGTGTTTGCCAGGTATATTGGTACTAACTCCAGGAATGGGCCACCTATGAAGAAAGTCTGGGTGCCAAAAAAGTGGTTGGAGAATCTTCCTGTGAATGTCGTCATGACACCACAAGTGAAGAAGACAAACCCCAGCCCACAGGCTTCATGTGGTCCAAAGGCTTCATACAGACAAAGGACTCACCTGAGTCGCACTAACGCAAATGTTTTGCAGGGAAACCATACTCAGGCCTATGAATATAAGCGTGTTTCATCAAACCGCCATGTTCATAAGACCAAGAACTACTCTGCTTATTCTTATGAGTACTATTGTCCACCTGCAAGACTATTTGCTAGGGCTCCAAAGCCAAAGTTCTCAGATGCTGCACTTAGACTCATTGCTTCGAAGCCACCCTTGAAGATGTGGGTGGCTAAGAAAGCTTAACTCTCTTTTGCAGGGAAGGGTCTCCAGCCGAAAATCAAATTCGTCTGAAGCCATTGCTGGGGACCTTAAACATCTTGTAGGGCGCAAGATCAAATGCCCAAATGGTCTTATTATGTATTTTGTTCCTGAGTCGCTTGTTACTTGCCCTATCAGTCGTAACCTCGATCTAAGCTTTCATAATCCACTTGCTCGTCAAATGTTTATGCTTCACAATTCTCTTCGTGAAGCCTATCCCCCTAACTG
Source organism: Triticum dicoccoides (assembly GCF_002162155.2). Taxonomy (NCBI): domain Eukaryota; kingdom Viridiplantae; phylum Streptophyta; class Magnoliopsida; order Poales; family Poaceae; genus Triticum; species Triticum dicoccoides. The sequence continues at coordinate 501,658,108 of NC_041390.1, read as the reverse complement.
CACTATAGGGTATGACACCAGCTGCTTCAGAATGGATCATTGATAGTGGGTGTACTAATCACATGATTGGCAAGCGAAGTATTCTCATGGACTCAACTTTACGTCCATCTGACAAGAGTCACATCACATTTGCTGATACTGGTAAAAGCAAGGTATTGGGTCTAGGTAGAGTTGCAATCTCGAGGGATCAACACATGGATAAAGTAATGCTTGTTGAATCCCTTGGTTTCAGCTTAATGTATGTCTCAATGCTTTGTGATTTAAACATGATTGTGATATTTGGAAAATATCATTGCCTTGTTCTAATGGAATCTTACAAGTCTCTAGTCTTTGAAGGGTATCGGAAAGATGATTTGTACGTGGTAGATTTCTCAGCAGAACCACAGCTTGCCGTATGTCTTCTAGCAAAAGCTTCAGAATGCTGGCTCTAGCATCGGAGGCTAGGGCATGCTGGCACGAGGAACTTGCACACTCTTGCAAAGAAGAAGCATGTCATAGGCATCGAGGGTGTTAAGTTCAAGAAGGATCACTTATGCGGTGCCTGTGAAGCAGGAAAGATGACGAGGGCCAAGCATCCCTCGAAGACAATCATGACAACGACTCAACCCTTCGAACTTCTCCACATGGACCTCTTCGTTCCCACTCACTACTCAACTCTTACTACTACTGCTTGTCTCTATGGCTTTGTCATTGTTGATGATTATTCAAGATATACTTTGGTGCATATAATCCTCTACAAGACTGAAGTGCAGGATGTCTTCAAACGATTCGCCAATCGAGCCATGAACAACTATGGCGTCAAGATCAAGCACATCAGAAGTGACAATGGCACTGAATTCAAGAACACTGGCCTCGACACTTATCTTGATACTTTGGGCATCACTCATGAATTCTCAGCTCCGTACACGCCGCAGCAGAATGGCATCGTGGAACGCAAGAACAGAACACTTATTGAGATGGCACGGACGATGCTCGATGAATACAAGACTCAAAGAAAGTTCTGGCCTGAAGCCATTGATACTGCATGCCATATCATCAACCGTGTTTATCTTCACAAACTTCTGAACAAGACATCCTATGAGCTCCTTACTGGCAAGAAACCAAATGTCAGTTACTTCAGAGTCTTTGGTGCCAAGTGTTGGATCAAGGATCCACATCACACTTCAAAATTTGCACCGAAAGCACATGAAGGTTTTATGCTTGGATATGGAAAGGATTCGCACTCCTACAGAGTCTTCAACCTCTTTCACTATAAAGTGGTTGAAACTGTGGATGTGCGGTTCGATGAGACTAACGGCTCGCAAAGAGAGCACCTGCCAAATGTGCTAGATGAAGTTCCATCTAGTGAAACCATCAAACTCATGGGAACTGGAGAAATCATACCGTCTGAAGCTCAGCCTGAAGAGGAACTCATCATCTTTGCACCAGATCAACCTGAAGACAATGCTCAGCCTGACGACAATCCTTATAACGATGACAATGATCAGCAAGAGCAAAATCTTCGTCCTATTCATCCTCCTGTTGCAAATGAAGTACAGATTGAGAGAATAATTGATAGCATCAATGCACCAGGTCCACTCACTCGTTCAAGGGCAACACATCTAGCAATTTTCTGTGGGCACTTCGCATTCGTCTCAATATCTAAACCCAAGAAAGTTGATGAAGCCTTCATGGAACCTGAATGGATTCAAGCTATGCAAGGAGAGCTTCAACAGTTTGAGTTGAATAATGTATGGGAACTGTCAGATTTCGGGTTCCGGCAGACCCTTGAGGTTCGAACACTAGGGTGCGCGCGGAGATTTCGCCTTCTACCTACTTGCACCCATCCGCCTTGCTAAGATCTAAGCTATGGAAAGAACAGCACAAGAGACACAGGGTTTATACTGGTTCGGGCCACCGTTGTGGTGTAATACCCTACTCCAGTGTGTGGTGTGGTGGATTGCCTCTTGGGCTGATGATGATGAGAAATACAAGGAAGAACAGCCTCGTGAGGGTCTGTTCTTGGCTGTGGGGATGAACTGCTAGGAGGAGTTCAGTCACCCTTCTCTCTCTCTCTGTGTGTGTGGTGTTACTCGATCCGATTTTCCCTCCTCCTTTTCTACCCTGTGGGTGGCTAGTCCTATTTATAGGCAAAGGCCCTGGGCCTCTTCCCAAATATTGAGCGGGAAGGGCGCCAACAATTGGCCATTTTGAAGGGGAACATCTGGTACACTTATCCTGACTAAAGTTAGTCCTCGCCTGCCAAAGACTCTGGTGGTGGCGCTGGCTTGGGCTCCACAATGACTTCCTCCCTGCCGTTGGACTGGTCTTGGTCTTGTTGCACTGAAACGGGTGCCTTTGCTTGATGCTCTCACCTGCACTTGCTCCCTTTGCACCAAAGAGGAAAGGAGGACACTGCGCGGGCTGGTGCCCGCCTGGCGCCCTTGGTCGTCATGGCTTGCGTCACGGGCACCTCGTGAGGTACCCCGCCTTGATCTCTCTGCCTCCTCGTGAGCCAGCCTGATGTGGCCGTGCCTGAGGAAGCTCCGTGTCGTCCGCCCCGCGAGGCTTGGCCCCTCGCGAGGGTCTTGGGTCTGCGTTGATGAAGACGGGACGTGCTGGGCCCCCTTTGAGCCACGCCGCAAGCCGCAGGCAGGCAAGTCTAGGGACCCCCGTTCCCAGAACGCTGACAGTAGCCCCCAGGCCCAAGGCGTGCCCGGACTTGGCCGTGCAGGGAGACGAAAGGGAAAGGGCGAAGCGCCGCGGGCCCTAACAGCCTGCGGCCTTGGGCGTCGCGTGGCGGTTGATTGGACGTGGGCGTCTCCACTTCCCCATGGCGCCTCGGCAACTGCGCGGATTGGACAAGTCCCTGCATGCAAAATCGGGTCATAATTACCTGCGATCGTGGGGGGGGGGCGAGGTTGGCCCTCGCCGGCTATAAGTACGAATCGACGCGCGCCCTTCCAGTTCATCCCCCCTTGCTTCTCCTTCTTCTTCATGGCCCCGTCGAGGAGGTTCTCGGCCGCAGAGGAGGGGAAGGCTCGTCAGGTTGAGCCTGCCTCTCCCCCGCCCAAGCGCGGCCGAGGGCGCCCTCGCAAACATCCTGTGGCCACGACGGCAGCTCCCCATGGCCGCGGAGATGATTTCCAGCATGGTGACGGGCGGACTGCTGCGGCCGGGGGATGCGTTTCGGTCGCGCGTCCCCCTAGGTCGCGCTTTCGTGCGGCAGAGGTGCTGCCGGAGTTTGTTGTGCGGTCGGCGGAGCCGACTAGCACCCGGCTTCCGCTTCCTCGCTTCCTCCTCGGCGAGCTCCCGACCGGCGCCCAGGGCGGCCTCTGGCTCTAGGCAGACAACTGCTGCAGTCGGGCCTCACGGGCTTCACTGGAGGTCTCCGCAGCCGGAAGCCTGGCCTTGGCCCGCGGTTGGCAGACGTTCACCCGCGCGCGTGGCCTGAGCCGTCGGTGCACCCTGCACTTCAAGTTTGACGGCGACGCCACCCTCTACGTGAGGGTGTTTGGGGAAGATGGTCGCCGCGCAGGGTGCTGCCCTGAGGACGACGATCGCGGCCGGGAACCCAGCCCTGGCGATGATGGAGAGGACAACGCTCGCGTGATTGGCGGCGCTCAGGGTTCCCCAAGCTTCACCAGTTCTTCTTCAGGTGACGACTCTTCTAGCGGTGGTCGCGGTCAGCCTCCACGCCATCGTATCTGCTTGGGAGGTGGCAGCGTGTCTGCCCGCCGTCGCGCATCGGTGAAGCGCGAGAGGGAGTCTGCCTGAGCGCCGGAGGCAGCTCGGGTCTTCCCTGCAGGCTGGTGTGAGGCGAGTTGCGCCTGATTTGTTCTTCCTTTTCCTTTTTCCTGCGTAAAAAGACAGTAGTGTGGAGCCCCGCGGGGGCGTGTTTGGGTTATTGCTGTTAATCATCGCTTTGCTTCCGTTATCGTGCCTTCCGGCTATGTGCCCGCGCATGGGTAGTTCCCGGCCCCAGCCGTGGGGGGCGACCGACCCAGGCCCTGTGTTTGTGTCGCGGTGCCCGTGGGGCACGAACTGGAGGGGTGCTCCTGTAATGGACCCAGGTCACGAAACCTTTGAACGACTAGGACAGGAACTCTCGCGAGGGCGCTCGGCTGCCCCCCCTCGCGAGGCCTTGCATAAGAGAAATCGAGGCAGGAGAGTGAAAAGTCAAAGAACCACAAGCCAAAGACGACAACAACTTCAATAAAACTTCGAATGAGAACGAACAAGCCAACTGCGAAAAGCAAATGAAAAAGCCGCGTCCGGCACCTAATCTAGTCTTCGACGTCTTCTCACCAGCGCGGAGCTAAGTGCTGCCACTGAGCGTGGGAGGGAGCCCCAGGGCTTGAGGTCGGCGTTCCTGAGACTCCGGGGCGTGTACAGCCCCAACTCATTATTACGTGAGAGTGTCACGGGCGGCGAGCTTCACAGGCGTTGGCCTTCTTCACAGGCTCCGGGGCGTGTACAGCCCCAACTCATTATTACGTGAGAGTGTCACGGGCGGCGAGCTTCACAGGCGTTGGCCTTCTTCACAGGCTCCGGGCCTTTTCCAAAACGCGACAGCTTCACAGGCATTCGCCTTCTTCACAGGCTCTGGGCCTTTTCCAAAATGCGACAGCTTCACAGGCATTCGCCTTCTTCACAGGCTTCGGGCCTTTTCCAAAACGCGACAGCTTCACAGGCATTCG
>NC_041390.1:501569273-501652965 GCF_002162155.2 Triticum dicoccoides | reverse complement strand
TTCTTCACAGGCTCTGGGCCTTTTCCAAAACGCGACAGCTTCACAGGCATTCGCCTTCTTCACAGGCTCCGGGCCTTTTCCAAAACGCGACAGCTTCACAGGCATTCGCCTTCTTCACAGGCTCTGGGCCTTTTCCAAAACGCGACAACTTCACAGGCATTCGCCTTCTTCACAGGCTCCGGGCCTTTTCCAAAACGCAACAGCTTCACAGGCATTCGCCTTCTTCACAGGCTCCGGGCCTTTTTAGGGGTAGAACCTCCGGAGGTGCTGTATGTTCCATGTGTTCTGGCCCGACACCCCCTCCTGAGTCTCCAAGCGCGCGGAGCCGGGCCTGGAAACATGAACAACCTTGAACGGGCCCTCCCACATGGGAGAGAGCTTGTGCAGTCCCTCCCTGGAGAGAACCCGCCTGAGCACGAGGTCTCCTACCTCGAGAGTTCTGGGGCGGATGTTGCGGCAGTGATATCGTCGCAGTGCTTGTTGGTACCTCGCCGCTCGCAGCGCGGCTTCTCGGCGACGTTCCTCCCCCAGCACGAGGTCCATCCCCCGCATGGTGTCCTGCTGCGCCTCGTCGAACGCCAGGACCCACGCGGAGCGACGTCTGACCTCGTGAAGGAGGACCGCTTGGCTCCGTAGACCAGGAAGAACGGGGTCTCTCCAGTTGGCTTGGTCGCGGTTGTGCGGATGGACCACAACACGGACTGAAGCTCGTCGTACCAACCTCTGCTGCAGGCCTCCAGCTTCTTCTTGAACGTCCTGGTCTTGAGGCCCCTTAGGACCTTTGCTTTGGCTCGCTCGGCCTGGCCGTTGCTTCGGGGGTGCGCCACCAAAGCGTAGCATATCTGCGTTCCAAGGTTAGCATAGTATGTTTTGAAGAGGTTACTGGTGAACTGCGAACCGTTGTCCGTGATGATGCGGTTCGGCACCCCGAACCGGCTCACGATGCCCCTGATGAACTTGACTGCGGAACCCGCGGGGATGGTGCGGACGGCCTCTACTTCAGCCCACTTGGTGAACTTGTCCACGGCGACGTAGAGGTAGCGGTAGCCCCCTGGCGCCCGAGGAAACAGGCCCAGGATGTCCAGCCCCCAGACTGCGAATGCCCATGAAAGGGGTATAGTCTGCAGGCGTCCTGCCGGCTGATGGATCTGCTTGGCATGGAACTGGCAGGCCTCACAAGCTTTCACTAGTTCGACGGCGTCATTGAGTGCGGTGGGCCAATAAAACCCACTACGGAACGCCTTGCCGACGAGGGTCCGTGATGATGAATGATGTCCACAGTCTCCGCCGTGTATATCTTCCAGCAGTTCCTTTCCTTGCTCCCTAGAGATGCAGCATAGGGACACATCGTTTGGTCGCTTCCGGTAGAGCTCTCCATCCTTGATGCAGTATGCCGTGGCCTGCCGTGCCACACGCTCCGCTTCCTCCTCCTTCTCCGGCAGGGTCCCTCGTGTTAAGTAACTCCGGAGCTCCGTGATCCAGCACCCCTCCTGAGGTTCCATCGTCAGGAGCAGGCGTGCTCCTGAGGTCGGGCCACAGACCGGGGCTCCTGAGGCAGGTGGCTGGGGGAGCTCCTCCCGAGGCTGAGCCGTGTTTGATAATGATGGCAAGGCTGAGGGCTTGAAGAGCCGCTCCTCGAAAACGCCAGGCTCCTGAGGTAACCGTCTGGACGCCCGTTTGGCGATGTCGTCGGCCTCCTGACTGGTGCCACGAGGCACATGCTGCAACTCCAACCCCTAGAACTGCTTCTCCATCCTGCGGACCTCCGCAAGGTAGGCTTCCATGTGCTCATATTTTGGCTTGTACACCTTGTTAGAGAAATTGACAAGGAGCTGCGAATCGCCCTTGATGGTGAGGCGTTTCACCCCAGGGCAGCTGCGGCCTTCAAGCCTGCTATTAAACCTTCATACTCCGCTATGTTGTTGGAGACCTTTTCACCTTGCTGGAAACAGAGCTGTACAACGTAGTAGAGCTTGTCCTGAGTGGGCGATATAAGCACCGCCCCAGCCCCAGCGCCATGCCTGGAGAACGCCCCATCGAAGTACATGACCCAGCCTTCTGGCGCCTCGCCTCCCGGGGAGAGGGACCGATCCTCGTCGGCCTTGAGGCCTGGTGCCTCCGTCCATTCTGCCACAAAATCCGCCAATGCTGCTCCCTTGATGACTCTGGTCATGCTGAATTCGAGCTGAAACGCTTGTAGTTCTATGTTCCACTCAGCGACCCTTCCAGCTGAGTTAGGGCTCCTGAGCACTCTCTCCAGGGGGTATGACGAGACGACCTTGATGGGGTGACCCTAAAAATAGTGTCGCAGCTTGTGCGAGGCCACCAGTAGCGCGAGGAGGAGCTTCTGAGGCATGGGGTATCGTGCCCTCGCGTCCCGCAACACCGTGCTGACGAAGTACACTGGGTGCTCAACGAGGTTGGGTGCGTCAGTGATGGTGGCGCCCTTCGGAGACCATGGCGCCTCCTGAGGCGATGAGGCCTCCTGAGGCTGGCCATCCGGGAGAGGGGCCTCTTCCGCCTCCGGTTCACTCCTCTGCGGCGGCTGATCCTCCTCTGTCGCGGTGGCGGTTTCTGTGGGCCTTCCTTGTTCCTGTTTTGCCTTGTCCCGGGCTGCTGCTGTGGTTTTGGTTCGACGCTCCTCTCTAACCGCCACCAGGGCTGCGCTGGCGGAGTAGGGAGTGGCGGCGAGGTAAAGCACCAGGGGCTCTTGAGGGCGCGGAGCCACCATGACCGGAGGGCTGGTCAGGTATCTCTTGAGATCCTGGAACGCCTTGTCAGCCTCTTCGGTCCACTCAAAGGGCCCCTTTTTCTTCATTAGCTGGAAGAAGGGCAGCGCTCGCTCCCCCAACTTGGAGATGAAGCGCCCTAGCGCGGTCACGCGCCCAGTGAGCTTCTGCATTTCTCTAAGGGTCTTTGGCGGGCTCATGTCCTCGACCGCCTTGACCTTTTCCGGGTTAGCCTCGATGCCTCGGTGGGACACGAGGAAACCCAAGAGCTTGCCCGAGGGGACTCCGAACACACACTTCTCTGGGTTGAGCCGCAGGTCCACTGTGTTGAGGCTCGCGAAGGTTTCCTCCAGGTCTTGTATCAGGGTCCTGGCCTCCCAAGACTTCACCACAATGTCATCGACGTAAGCCTCAACATTCTTCCCGAGCTGCGGGCCTAAGGTGATGTGCATCAGCAGCTGAAAGATCGCCCCTGCGTTAGGCAGCCCGAAGGGCATGCATGTGTAGCAGTACACTCCACACGGGGTTAGGAAGGCTGTCTTTTCGACATCTTCTACCGCCATCTTGATCTGGTGATACCCAGAGAAGGCATCCAAGAAGCATAGCAGGTCGCATTCCATGGTGGAATCGACGATTTGGTCGATGCGGGGGAGCGGGAACGGATCTTGCGGGCATGCCTTGTTGAGGTTGGTGAAGTCGACACACATGCGCTCCTTCCCTCCCTTCTTTGGCACGACGACAGGGTTGGCCAACCAATCCGGGTATCGAACCTCGCGAATGACCCCGGTGGCTTCTAGTTTACGGGTCTCTTGGACGATGAAGGCCTACTTTTCTGTGGACTGCCGCCTTGCCTTCTGCTTCACAGGGCGCACGTTGGGGCACACGTTGAGGTGATGCTCGATTACGCTCCTAGGAATCCCCGCCAACTGGTCAGGCTCCCAAGCATATACCTTCTTGTTTGCGCGCAGGAACCCGACCAGGGCCTCCTCCTGCTCGGGTTCGAGGTTGGTGCCTATGGTGAAAGTGGCGTTGGTGGACCCGTCCTCATCGATGGGTATCTGCTTGGTTTCTGCCTTGTCTTGGGTGAACAACTGTTTCTTCTTGGCGGGTGCAGCCCCCATGGGCTCGGGGGTCTCCGAGTCGGCGGGCTGTGCCGACGCCGCCGTCTTGAAGGCGAGCTTGAGCACTCGCAGCACGTCTCCGGTGTCCCCGTGCACGGTGAGGACACCGCTGCTCCCGGGCATCTTCATGAGGTTGTACGCCGGGTGCGTCGCGGCCATGAACTGGGCCAGCGCTGGGTAGCTGAGGATGGCGTTGTAGGGGAGGCCGATGGGGGCGATGTCGAAGTCGACTAGCTCCGTGCGGAAGTTGTTGTAGGTGCCGAAGGTTACTGGGAGCCGGATCTGTCCCAAGGAGCTGGACGATCCGCCCCCAACGCCTGAGAAGGGCCGGCTGGGTTGCAGCCGTTCGAGGGGTATGCAGAGGAGGTTGAAGGCCTCAACCGAGAGCACGCTGAGGCCCGCACCGCCATCGATGAGAGTTCTGGTGATGGCCACTTGGCAGATGGTGGGTGTGCACAGCATGGGGAGCGCACCCGAGCAGGCCGAGTTGGAGGGGTGGTCCTCCAAGCTGAAGGTCAGGCCGGCCTTGGGCGCCGCCCGGTCTAGGAGAGCCCCCTGCCGCGTGGAAGCGGCGCTGACCTGGCGGATGAACGGCTTGACGTGGTGACTTGTAGGCGGTGCCTGCGAACCGCCTAGGAGGGCCGCGACGACCGGGGATGCTGGTGTAGCTTGGTGGGCGGGGGAGAGGCCACGAAGCTCTTCCCAAGAGGCCACGGAGGCTGCCGGCAGGTGGAGCAGCCATGCGCGCGGAGCGCCGGTGAGGGCCATGGGGAGCCAGTTGGCCATGACCCTATCGTCACCTCCAGCTTTGAGGATGGCCTTCTCGTACGCCAGCAAGAAGGCCAGCGGATCAGTCGCGCCGCCGTAGCGTGGCGGCGTCGTTGGCTTGAACTAGTCCGACCACCGTACCCGTTGCAGGGCTGGGGCCAGGGCTCGGAGCCCCCTGGCCCCCGTGCTGGCGCCGGTGGCCGGAGCAGGCGACGCGCTTCTCATCGCAAGGCAGGTCATGGCGGTGGCGGAAGGGAAAACTCCGGTGCACCCCCTACCTGGCGCGCCAAATGTCGGATTTCGGGTTCCGGCAGACCCTTGAGGTTTGAACACTGGGGTGCACGCGGAGATTTCGCCTTCTATCTACCTGCACCCCTCCGCCTTGCTAAGATCTAAGCTATGGAAAGAACAACACAAGAGACACAGGGTTTATACTGGTTCGGGCCACCGTTGTGGTGTAATACCCTACTCCAGTGTGTGGTGTGGTGGATTGCCTCTTGGGCTGATGATGATGAGCAATACAAGGAAGAACAGCCTCGCGAGGGTCTATTCTTGGCTGTGGGGATGAACTGCTAGGAGGAGTTCAGTCACCCTTCTCTCTCTGTGTGTGTGTGGTGTTACTCGATCCGATTTCCCTCCTCCTTTTCTACCCTGTGGGTGGCTAGTCCTATTTATAGGCAAAGGCCCTGGGCCTCTTCCCAAATATTGAGCGGGAAGGGCGCCAACAATTGGCCATTTTGAAGGGGAACATCTGGTACACTTATCCTGACTAAAGTTAGTCCTCGCCTGCCAAAGACTCTGGTGGTGACGTTGGCTTGGGCTCCACAATGACTTCCTCCCTGCCGTTGGACTGGTCTTGGTCTCGTTGCACCGAAACGGGTGCCTTTGCTTGATGCTCTCGCCTGCGCTTGCTCCCTTTGCACCAAAGAGGAAAGGAGGACACTGCGCGGGCTGGCGCCCGCCTGGCGCCCTTGGTCGTCATGGCTTGCGTCACGGGCACCTCGTGAGGTACCCCGCCTTGATCTCTCCGCCTCCTCGTGAGCCAGCCTGATGTGGCCGTGCCTGAGGAAGCTCCATGTCGTCCGCCTCGCGAGGCTTGGCCCCTCGCGAGGGTCTTGGGTCTGCGTTGATGAAGACGGGCCATGCTGGGGCCCCTTTGAGCCACGCCGCAGGCCGCAGGCAGGCAAGTCTGGGGACCCCCGTTCCCAGAACACCGACAGGAACTGGTCAAGCGTCTTGATCCTCGTAAGCACAATATCATAGGCACTAAATGGATATATCGCAACAAACAAGATGAGCATGGTCAAGTTGTCAGAAACAAAGCTCGTCTCATTGCTCAAGGAGACACTCAAGTTGAAGGAATTGACTTCGATGAAACATTTGCTCCTGTGGCTAGGCTTGAAGCTATACGCATACTACTGGCCTATGCAAATCATCATAACATTCTTCTGTATCGAGTGGATGTGAAGAGCGCCTTTCTCAATGGCAAGATTGAAGAAGAAGTGTATGTTGCACAACCGCCTGGCTTTGAAGATCCAAAACATCCTGACATGGTTTACAAGCTCAACAAGGCACTGTATGGCCTTAAACTAGCCCCTCGAGCTTGGTATGACACACTCAAAGACTTCTTGAAGAGCAAAGGCTTCAAACCTGGTTCCCTGGATCCCACTCTCTTCACGAAGACATATGATGGTGAACTGTTTGTGTGCCAAATATATGTGGATGACATTATCTTCGGCTGCACTAACCAGAAATATAGTGAAGAGTTTGGATATATGATGCAAGAGCAATATCAGATGTCCATGATGGGTGAGCTGAAGTTCTTCATTGGTCTTCAAATACGATAGCAACGCAACAATATCTTCATATCTCAAGAGAAATACCTCAAAGATTGCCTGAAGAAGTTTGGAATGCAAGACTGCAAAGGCTACACGACGCCAATGCCAGCTAAACACCATCTGGGTCCCGACGATAATGGTAAAGAGTTCGATCAAAAGGTATACCGCTCCATGAGTGGTTCTTTGCTTTATTTATGTGCATATAGGCCAGATATGATGCTTAGTGTTTGCATGTGTGCCCGGTTCCAAGCGGCACCAAAGGAATCGCATCACTCAGCTGTGAAGCGAATTCTTAGATATTTGGCTCACACTCCAACACTAGGATTATGGTATCCAAAGGGCTCAGAGTTTGATCTAGTTGGATTCTCGGATGCTGATTATGCTGGTGACAAGGTGGATCGCAAATCTACATCAGGCACATGTCATTTTCTGGAACGATCACTTGTCTGTTGGTCTTCAAAGAAGCAGAACTGTGTATCTCTTTCCACTGTTGAATCTGAATACATTGCTGCTGGATCTTGCTGCGCTCAGCTTCTATGGATGAAGCAAACACTCAAAGACTATGGCATTCATCTAAAGCAAGTGCCACTCTACTGCGACAACGAGAGCGCCATCAAGATTGCTAACAACCTAGTTCAGCACTCGAAGACAAAGCACATTGAAATTCGTCATCACTTTCTCAGAGATCATGTTATGAAGGAAGATATTGATATCATACACGTCAACACTGAAGAGCAATTGGCAGATATCTTCACAAAGCCCTTGGATGAGAAGAGGTTTTGCAAGTTACGGTGTGAGCTAAATATCTTGGAATCCTCAAATGTCCTGTGATCAGGCACACTTCCTAACACTTGTGCATGTTGATGACTTAGATGTGCAACACACAAAGTAACATATGTCTTCAATCAATGAAGACTTGCATTCTGAGTGTGAATACATTAACGTGGAATTTGACTTTGGAGCGCCACGATAGTTGTGCGCCGTGTCTGGGTCTAATACTTCCTATACGGTGGGTAACACCACCACCAAATTCTTCCCTAAGAAGTGTTTCTCACATGGCGTTACATTTGCAATGTCTTTGCTTTTTGTTTGTCTTCAATGTTAACATGACCTCATGTTTATCTTCAACGTACTGATTTGGTTTCTGTCCTCTACAACATTCACTTATAGCTATGGCTTCTTGCTGAATCTTTTGAACTAAGTGAATGTGATCGGACCCTAACCCCTCTATGCTTCTTTCCTAAGTCTGTCTATCCAAATCATATGCATTCTATTGACACTGTCAAAATGTCTTCTCTGCATCCTTGTCAGCAGAAGACACAGAGACAAACATTAATCTGTTTTCAATGCAAAATCCTTCCACCTGAAACCCGGAGAAGTGGGAACGACCACCCGACAATCCAGGCGTGCATGGGAACGTGGAACAACCTCTGATGTGTTGCATGATAGCCACGTGTCCTTCAGATGTGAACTGCCAGGGGCACCTGTGTAATAACGCTGTGCCGTCCCCGTCCCTATAAATACACGCCTCACCACAGTCATTATCCTTTCTTTCACTCTCGCACAAACCCTAGCGCCACCGCTAGCCCTTGACGACGTCGGCGACGAAGCGCTTAGCTGCCGGGACCTCACCGACGCCGTCTTCACGCCGGCCGCGGACATCGTCTTCTCCGCCGTCGCCGTAGGTGTCCTCCGTCACCAAGTTAGGGCACGGACGATCGAACTGCTCGGCCTCCTCGCCCACTCCGTCTAGCAGTTCTTCGTGTGGTAAATAAAACCTCCTTTTTACGGCCCTTTTGATCCTATAGATTCATCACTTTCTACCACAAGCAGTTTCTGTTCACACAAGTTGGATCTATTTCATACTTCATCTCATAATATGCCTAGTATGTTCACTTATTCTTCACAAAGTAGTTAGAATCCTCACTTGTACTTATTCGTGGATTCGTACAAATCTGGAACCAACTCTCTATCGATGAGTGAATGTCTTCGCACTATGAGGTCAATGTCTTCTAAACTGATTTATCTTCAAAATCTTCTGAGAATGCATATGACCTCTTCCCCTTCCCTCGCACCTAATGCTGTCACAGGTACATGTCCATGGGAGAATCCCTTGGTTCTCTTAGTCTGCATTCATTTGCAGAATTCTTACAGCATCATATAAATTCTCCTGAAGCCAGTTCTTGTCTAACCAGTAGACGGAAGACTTTGATAGTTTTGAAGCCTTTCAGTCTAAACTTCATGGCACCAGAAAAATCTGCAAGGAAGGGTGGCAGATAGCGTCGTGGTAACACCTCAAGAGATCTGCCTCCTGACCTCTATGAGTTGTACAAGACAGATCCGGAGGAGGACTACAATTAGCGGAAAACTCGAATCCAATGGATTCGAAGATATTAGGCAGAACAATGGTTCAAGTACAGGTTCGTGACCCAGGAGTATGCTTAGAAGAATGCCATCAAGTGACCGTGGGGAGACATCCTATACAAAAATCTTCAACCCAGGTCCAGAGCTGAAGCCATTGAACAAGGCTTCTATCCCTGCATGGTCTGTGGACCACAGCCTGCAGATGTAGACCCATCATCATTGCTATGGTGTCGTGATGACAATCTGTTCAAGCGCAACCTTCAGTTTGCCAGGAACTCGGCCAAAGAAAACAAGAAGTCGCGGGGATTAGACTTCAATCCAGGTCCCTCTGCTCCTCGTGCCGATGGCTCACGCGAAGCTGAACCCAATCTTGTTGGGCCCTTCTACAACCTGGAAGGTCTCATCACTCATATTATGGTTCAAGGGGCAGTCGTGGATCAACCTGTAGACGACGCTGAATCTGACGAAGCGCCTGCACCACCGAAGCCAAAGAAGCTGAAGAAGCCTAAAGCTTCGAAGCCTGCCCCTGCACCAAAGGTTTCACGGGTGAAGCCTCTGGCCACTGCACCTCCTGAACACAGTGTGCAGTCTGAAGATCTGTCATGCATCTCCAAGCCCTCCAAAGTGAAGATGCCCATGCAACCCACCAGCCAAGCACTGACCCCTGCTGCTGTTCTGCGAAATGAGAATGACGCCATTGATCTGTCCAGCGACAACGATCTTGGCGATGACGCTCTTGAGCAGTTGATCAAGAGCAAGCAAGAGGCAGAAATCTTCAATGACCTTCCTCTCTTTGATGTTGAAATCATCAACACATTCATTGATGAGTGGTTTGACAGCCCAAATGTTAGCTTTGATGATCTTCAGCTTCCCATTGGTCTCATCGTCGCCTTCCATGGAGCCATTGCCGCTGAGCTGGCTCTAGCTCAGAAGATTGTTGAGCTGAAGCATAAGATAGATTATGAGAAGGCTCAGTTCAAGAAGCATATGGCCAAGCTCAATGTTGAAGACATTCAGAACTTCCAGACCATGATGCATGAGCTTAAGGAAGCTTTCCGAACTAAACGCGAAGAAGCCAAAGGTTCTCGTGAGCGCATGAAGGATCTTGCTGCTAAATGTGTTCAGGGATACAATGAAGCTGAAAAGAGCAAGGCCTTGGGGCGACCAGACATCGACCCCAGAATGGCGGCCAAGAAGAAGAAGAAGCCAGCTGTGGCAGAACCCGAAGCACCAAGGCAGGAAGTACATCCAATTGTCTTCCCAGCCAGTATGACAGGCTCGAATCCTAAGGTCCCCACAGTGGCTTCAGAACTGAAGAAAATAAGGGCAGCTGAAGCTGAAGCCAGAAAACGCAAAACCAAGGGCACCACTAATGATGCTCCTCCAACTAAGAAACGCAAAACCAAGAAGAGAGATCGGGCTGCTCCCACAAAGCCCCTTGAGGTCGATCCAATCTCAGTGGCTCGTCCTGCGTCTGAAAATCAAGAACGCCAAGTGGTAGTTCATGAGCCTGCTTCCCCAGAGGCTCTTGAAGCTGAAGACAATCCAACTGTTGACCACACCGCAGCTAAATACATTGGTCCTCACGACAATATTGAAGATGATGAAGTCCTTCCTCAAATCGAGCACCAATTGGTATCATCGCCTGTGCTCACGCACAGCGAACTCATCAGTATTGGTCGTCCTCTGATGCCAACTGCTCATGATGCATCGTGGGCTGATCACCCACAACGACAAGACACCCCAAGTTCTCCCCAACCGCAAGCGACCTCACCAGTGCAAGATGACGATGACTTTGAGGCCCAGCACACTCCATCTCCGCAAGCGTTGCCAGCATTACGCAGGCTTCGCAAAGGACCAAGGCCCCAAGTCACTCCCACTATGCACGTGTCTGAGTCTGAAGCCAAAATGGCTGAAGATATTCCGGCTGCATCAGCCGATGAAGAAGAAGAACCAATAGTTGAAGCAAAAAGAGTTGCTACACCCCCGTCCCACCAAGATGTTGTTCTCGAGGAGAACATGTCCGACCCTCCAGCTTCTGAAGTGAAGGTTAACAATCCTGAGGCGGCCACCAACATCACCACTGAAGCCAATGACGTTGTCATGGCTGAAGCTAATGTGGCGCCTGAAGCTACTGCGGTGCCAGAAGTACAAGTGCCTGAAGCCACTACAGCGCCCGAAGCCACTGCTGAAGCACCTGAGGTGCAAGCACCTGAAGCAAATGTGGCCCCAGAAGCCCATGTCAACGACAATGCCAATGCTCATGTTCCTCCTCCAAGACCTCACACCATTGAGCTGGCATTTGATTGTGGTCAGCCTGTTATGGTTCGATGGCCCATTCTGGTTCCTCCACCTGCTGTGGGTCGCCAATTTGACTATCATGTCGAGCATAGACCTTCCGTCCAGAAGCCCAAGCCAAGACTTCCACGATTCCCAGGCAATGCAACTTCACCTGGGGTCTTCAATGTGAATGGCTTCATGGCACATAACACCTTCTTCAATAGCGCCAAGAACCCTTATACAAAACCTCGCATTTCATCAGATCGGTTCTGGAGCTATCAGCAGCGCAGCTACTATTCCTGCGTCTTATACAATCAAGGGCGCATATTTCCACATATGCGCCTCGACACTGAAGCTATAGCTGCCCTGCCCTGCCTTGAAGAAGCATTGGATTGCTTCAGAGATGCTGGACTGCTGTAGTTTGTCACAGATAAGGAACACTGGAATGAAGAGCTTCTGCTACAGTTCTATGCAACTCTTCACATTCGAGGCTACAACAAGGATCCAAAGACTTGGGTCCTTGAGTGGATGACAGGCAATGTCCATCATGAAGCCAAAGCTTTTGATATCATTGAGCTCACAGGCCTGCCCACTCCTGGTGAATACTATGAACCAGGTTGTCAACAACACCAGAATGCCTTGGAAAGCATTTTTCAGAAGCCAGAACCCAACATGAGTCAAATGCTGAGCATGATGAAGCCTTTGCAACACGACGCTGAATACCCGTCTGAATTCTTTGTTGAAGACCTAGAGTATCTGCCTCGCACCATTTACCATATCATCAGAAAGACTCTATGGCCTGTCAAAGGACATTCATCTGCAGCGAAGCTTGAAGGAGCAATGAAGACTTTGGTTTTCTATATCTTCAATGGCATCAGCTTCAATGCCCAAGACTTCTTCATCAGACAGTTGGCTGGATCTGGCTTTGACATTTTTGGTCTAAAGTTTTACGCTCCATGGGTAATGCGTCTTATCAAGCTTCACTCTACAATCAACTATGAACCGTCTGTGCGCAATCATCTTGTCTTCTTGCCAGAGGTTGATCTGTCTGTTGAAGCCATTTACCCAGAGCCTGCTAAGGATCCCATTTATCTTCACAATGTTGATCACCAAAGCTTCACCCAGCCTATTGAAGGAGTTCAAGCAGTCTCGCGCGTTTATCCCCTTGCTGGCAACACACGTGCCCCTCGCGCTCAAACTGACGCCACTGGCAGCACCATTGCGCAAAGGCCTCGAAGGCGTTCTCGTGTTCTCAATGACCGAGAGCTTCTCGTCGCGCTACACCAGAAACATGACAAACATCACGACTGGCTTAAGCGTCAGATGCAAAGCCTCTTGGTGGATGACAACCGCATTCGCAATCTTGCCACCAAGAATGCCTTTGTCACTCATGAAACCTATCGGAGGTCGTGGAAGAGTTTGACATTGCTTAGTGCTGAAGCTGATCTGCAAGACGATGGCTTCACCGAACGATTCAAGTTTGACTCAACTCCTCCCAGGAATGCTCACTTGCGTCGGACTCCCTCACTTGAAGACTTTGACTATTCGTCCTCAGCTGCGATAGTGAGTGCCAGAGTCATTGATGACCAAGATGATGCAACTTCACCTGCTCCAACTTCAGCGCGTGTCGACACTGCACCAAGTTCTTCTGCACCACCGGACCTCAACGATGACCCTGCTGCCTCGCCTGCACCTCATGGGAATGAGTAGGCGCTCTATGTCTTCAAACCTTTTTGGTCCTTACTGACAAAAGGGGGAGAAGCATATGAGTTGATAGTCTTCAAGCGGGTCCATATGGGTGGTTGCTTTACCTTTTGCTACTTTTGCCAAGTGCTTACAACTCTTGCTTTTCGATACATTTGGTTCTTTGAGTTGTAACACTTAAACTCGATGGGCGTATGCTACTTATTTGCTATTCTGTGATGCGATGATAAATTCCGCACTTAGGTCATTTTGCAGACGTCCATTTTTCATTATGCATGTCATTATCTTTGTTACACCATATCATGCATGATGAATATTCATCATAGGTTGAAGAGGATCTCCACAAGTACAACCTGCCATGTGCATTTTCATTCCAAGAGCAAAGTACTTATATGCACATCTTTAGGGGGGAGCCTTTGCAACTTATGAAGACAATACCCTATCCTTTACAATTTCACATATTTTATTCCCCGTTGAAAACTTCAACCAGTTTGTCATCAATCACCAAAAAGGGGGAGATTGTAAGTGCATCTAGTGCCACCCCTAGTTGGTTTTGGAGTATTGACGACAAACCTGGTTGAGGGACTAATGTGTTTGTGAGAATTGCAGGATAACACAGGTAGAAGTCCCTCATTGATTCGGTTTTCCTACCAGAGATGACCCCTAAAAATGTATGAAGACATTGAAGTCAAAGGTGGGATGTGAAGACATTCACGTTGAAGATTATGACAAGAGAAGACATCGTGTGAAGACTATGGAGCGCGAAGACTTAGTTGTTTCGTCGTTCTTTTTGTTCTTCGTTGAGTCATAGGAACCACCGTACTGTTAAGTGGGGTCCAAGAGAACCAGTAAGAATGACTGAAGTGATGCTTAACCAAAATCCTATATCTTCAAGCGAAGTCTATGAGAGCAAATCTTGTCCAGAATTGGATAAGTCAGCTTTGCTTGTAGCCCAAGTAAAGTTGTCGTGTGTGTTTGAAATCTGATCGTTAGAACATGTGTCAGTTCCTTAGTGACCCAGGGTCATTTCGGACAAATCAAGTCGGGTTGCCTAGTGGCTATAAATAGCCCACCCCTACAACCATAAACGGTTGGCTGCTCAGAGTTAGTGTATGGCTTTTGTCGTTTGAGAGCAACCCACCTCGAAGCCTTTGAGAGAGAATTCCTTGCGAGGATAAAGCCCTAAACACCCAGAGCCAAAGAGTGTTAGGCATCACTTAAGTCTTCCTGTCTGTGTGATTTGAAGACTTATTACACTTGAGGATTGTGAATCCTCCAGCTGGTTAGGCGTCGCGTTCTGAGCATCCAAGAGTCATTGTGGATCGCCGGTGAACGAAGTCTGTGAAGGTTTGGAAGTCTGCCTTGAAGACTTACCAGAGTGATTGGGCGAGGACTGGGTGTCCTTAGCTCAAGGGGAATAAGGTGAAGACACGGTCTTCTGAGTTGAATCTCAGCCTCCCTAACCAGACGTACAGTTGTCACAGCAACTGGAACTGGTCCAACAAATCATTGTCTTCAACCAGTCACTGGTTCTATCCTTCCCATCTCTTTATTTACAGTTGGTCCTTGTGAAGTCATTGTTCGTTTGCATTATCTTTTGTCTTCACTGAGTGACTGCTTGTTCTGATTGGCTTCGTACTATCTTCCTACCTGATCCATACTGCCTAGCTGCCGTTAGTTGTTGTGCTTTCACTTCATTGAATACTTGACTGTGGTTTGCTTAGTGTAGTCTACCTTCCGCTGCATGGTAATAGGTTTATTTCTATCGTTTGTCTTCGAAACTCACATGTTTTGAAGACTTTCTTCAAAATCGCCTATTCACCCCCCCCTCTAGTCGATCACTAGCACTTTCACCGTTTACCACCTTCGGCATTGTTAATTTTTATGGCACTGGAACAGTAGACCTCCTCGATGATGTAAGGGCCTTCCCATTTAGAAAGAAGCTTTCCTGCAAAAAATCTTAAACGAGAGTTGGATAGCAAAACATGATCACCTACATTAAACTCACGCTTTTGTATCATTTTATCATGCCATCTTTTAACTTTTTCTTTAAACAACTTGGCATTCTCATAGGCTTGGATTCTTTATTCATCAAGTGAGCTAATGTCAAATAACCTCTTCTCACCGGCAAGTTTGAAATCATAATTGAGCTCTTTGATAGCCCAATATGCCTTATGTTCTAATTCAAGAGGTAAGTGACATCCTTTTCCATAAACCATTTTATATGGAGACATGCCCATAGGATTATTATAAGCAGTTCTATAAGCCCACAAGGCATCATCAAGTTTTTTAGACCAATTCTTTCTAGATCTATTAACAGTCTTTTGCAAAATTAATTTAATTTCCCTATTACTCAGTTCTACTTGACCACTAGACTGAGGATGATAAGGGGATGCAATTCTATGATTAACATCATACTTAGCAAGCATTTTACGGAAAGCACCATGAATAAAGTGTGAACCACCATCAATCATTAAATATCTAGGGACTCCAAACCTTGAAAAAATAACTACTTTAAGCATCTTAATAGAAGTGTTATGATCAGCACTACTAGTTGGAATAGCTTCTACCCACTTAGTAACGTAATCAACAACAACTAAAATATAAAATATGTGTATACCCATTAGAGGAAGGAAAAGGTCCCATATAATCAAAGCTCCAAACATCAAATGGTTCAATAACAAGTGAATAGTTCATTGGCATTTCCTGATGTCTACTAATATTACCAATTCTTTGACATTGATCACAAGACAAGACAAACTTACAGGCATCTTTAAAGAGAGTGGGCCAATAGAAACCGGATTGCAATACCTTACATGCACTTCTATCTCCAGTGTGGTGGTGTCCTCTGTAAGACTCAGAGTGGCACTTGCGTAGGATTTGTTCCTGTTCATGCTCAGGTACACAATGTCTAATAACACCATCTACTCCTTTATAAAGGTGTGGATCATCCTAGAAGTAATGTCTTAAATCATAGAAAAACTTTTTCTTTTGCTAGTATGTGAAACTAGGTGGTATAAATTTAGCAACAATATAATTAGCATAATCAACATACCAAGGAGTATTATGAGAAGAATTTATGACATTTAATTGTTCATCAGGAAAACTATCATCAATAGGCAGTGGGTCATCAAGAACATTTTCTAACCTAGATAAGTTGTCTGCAACGGGGTTCTCAGCTCCCTTTCTATCAATAATATGCAAATCAAATTCTTGTAGCAAGAGAACCCATCTAATAAGTCTGGGTTTAGCATCTTTCTTTTCCATAAGATATTTAATAGCAACATGATCAGTGTGAACAGTTACTTTGGAATCTACAATATAAGATCTGAACTTATCACAAGCAAATACAACTGCTAAAAATTCTTTTTCAGTGGTAGCATAATTTCTCTGGGCACTGTCTAGAGTTTTACTAGCATACTGAATAACATTTAATTTCTTACCGACTATTTGTCCTAGAACAACACCAACAACATAATCACTAGCATCACACATAATTTCAAAGGGTAAATTCCAATCAGGTGGCTGAACAATAGGTGCAGATATCAAGGCTTTCTTAAGTATTTCAAATGCTTCTACACAATCATCATCAAAAACAAAAGGAACATCTTTTTGCAAGAGATTAGTGAGAGGCCTATAAATTTTAGAGAAGTCTTTAATAAACCTCCTATAGAAACCAACATGACTGAGGAAACTTCTTATACCTTTGATATCTTTAGGACACGACATCTTTTCAATAGCATCTACTTTAGCTTTATCAACTTCAATACCTCTTTCAGAAACTTTATGCCCCAAGACAATACCTTCATTAACCATAAAGTGGCACTTTTCCCAATTCAAGACAAGATTAGTTTCTTCACATCTCTGCAAAACTCAATCAAGGTGCTTAAGCAATCATAAAAAAAATTCCGTAAACGGAGAAATCATCCATGAAAACCTCAACAATCTTTTCAAAAAAATCAGAAAATATAGCAATTATACATTTTTGAAAGGTAGCAGGTGCATTGCATAAACCAAATGGTATATGTTTATAAGCAAAGGTACCAAAAGGGCAAGTAAAAGTGGTGTTCTCTTGATCCTCTTTTGACACATGTATTTGAGAGAAACCAGAATAACCATATAGAAAGCAAAAATGAGTATGTTTGGACAGTCTTTCTAGCATTTGATCAATAAAAGGTAGGGGTAATGATCTTTTCTAGTAGCTTTATTTAATTTGCGAAAATCAATTACCATTCTATAACCTGTAACAATTCTTTGAGGAATCAATTCATTGTTATCATTAGGAACAACAGTAATACCTCCCTTCTTAGGGACGCAATGAACGGGACTTGCCCACTGACTATCAGCAATAGGATAAATTATACCTGCCTCCAGAAGCTTTAGTATTTCATTCCTTACCACTTATTTCATCTTGGGATTTAACTGTCGCTGATGATCAATAACTGGTTTAACATCTTTCTCCAATTTAATTTTGTGTTGACATAGAGTGGGGCTAATGCCCTTAAGATCATCAAGAGTATATCCAATAGCGGCACGATGTTTCTTCAGAGTTTTCAAGAACTCGGTCGAGTTACCATTTAAATGCCCATTTAATAGCTACTCAGTGCCTAACTGAGGCGAATAGCACATACTTGGTTCATTAAATGGTCAAGCCGATTAAATGGCATTTAATCGGTTGTCAGACGATTAACTGGTTGTCAAACCGATTAGTGAGTGATGGGTCAGGTAACTGAAGCGGAATCCATCGAAAAAGGGGGCTATACCATGTCAATGCCTTTCCCATCAAAGATAAAGGGAATACCTACTTCTTGACAACATCCTCAGGCAAACCTGCAAGCTTAAATAATCTACAAACTTCATCCACATAGATTAGGTGCATATCGGGAGAAGGATGTAATGTTCCATCTCCTGCATAAGGATTAGCTTATTAGTTTCTCTATCATACCCGAAGGAATTTCATAATAAATATTTTCAGTAGGTGTAGTAGGCTGAGGAGCAACTAATTGTGGTTCCGTTCGAGGTGAAGATACCCCGAACAAACTCCTCAAAGGATTATTTTCCATAGTAACAAGTGACAGTAAATTTTAGCACACTATATAAATGTTTCCTTACCAAATTCCACTTGCCAAAGACGCTTCACTCCCCGACAACTGCGCGAGAAAAGAGTCTTGATGACCCACGAGTATAGGGGATCTATCATAGTCCTTTCGATAAGTAAGAGTGTCTAACCCAACGAGGAGCATAAGGAAATGACAAGTGGTTTTCAGCAATGTATTCCATGCAAGCACTTAAATTATTGGTAATTGTGACACCCGGATAATTAAGCTACAGTAAACTCCTGCTGATGACTGCCAAGTCATCAGAATTATTTTGCTAATCATCATTTTGTTCCAAATCAAACTCAAGTTCAAATTCAAATTGCTAGTCAAATTATTTTCTTCAAAAATTTAAAGACAAAAATGTTCGTTGGGTTGCAAATATTCACTAGCTAATTATCATGTAGAAACCAACATCATTCGACTCACCATTTAATCCCTAGGAAAATATAGTGGTCCAACAACATCTTAATTGGCTTATTCAATTTCTAAAAATGCTTGAACAATTCCTTTGGCTCTGAAACTTTTTATGAAACACTACAATGGTGTGCCTGATTTATGTGTTAAGTTTAACATTCAACTAAATTCATTTGGTCACTCAAATTAATACGAAAAGTAGCTAACTTAGATACATAAAATAAAAATAGAAGTATGGCCTAACTAACTGCGATGCCACCAGGCCTTTGACGACCACAATACTTTTGGCCTAGCCCAACTGACTTCTCCTACACCTCCCGCTACAGGAGACAGAGGACGTGCGTGTCACGCATCCATGGCACCTTGGCCATGGATGGCCTCCACGCAGCCCTCTCTAGACATACAAATAAGCCCCTCGAAAACCCTAGCTCATGCCCATCCGATTCCCTCCCATTCCCCATCGCACCCCTCCTCCTCGGCTCGAAAACGAGCTCAGAGCTCGTGTGGTGACCGCGCTCGTCGTCGTCATTGTCGCGGCCACTGCCGTCCCCGTGCCAAGTTAGTGTGTCCACCGGCTTCCTCGTCATCTTCCACGTCGTATACAAGGTCTAGATCGAGCCAGGGCATCGCCAAACGACGGGATCGAGATCGTCTTCTTCCTTCTGCCGTCATCGGTTTCCGCCTCGATTCGCCGCCTCCTGCAACTACTAAACTCCCACCGGCCTTTCTTGCGCCATGCAGTGAGCTCCGCCACCGAATCCTCCTATTCCCCTCTCAATTTAGCCATCGTAGTTGTGTGATTATTGCCGTAGGCCGCCATTCATAGCTGTCGGTCTCCGGCCAGTGGCCACGGCTGTCGTGGTTTTGTCACGGCAGATGTCCTAGAGAAAGGACTTAGTCGTGGAGCCATCGCGACGGGTTAGCTTGAAGGGGTTAAAGCGGACACAAGGACGCAAGAGAGTTTATACTAGTTCGGCCCCTTCGAGGAAGGTAAAAGCCTACGTCTAGTTGTGATGGAATTGATGGGGTTTCGATGACTAGGGAGCAAACAAGCTTTGCCTATGTCTCGAGTTGTTGTCTGTCCCCTTGAACCGCCGCCGGGTCGCCCCCTTATATACACGGGTGACGCCTGTCGGTTCGGAGAGTCCTTACACCGGTTCATACTCGTATCCGGGTTGGTCTCTCCTCGTTCCTAACTTCAGTACAAGTATATGTACAAACGCCGGTATACGGCTACAGGTTTTAAACCGACTACGGGCCCTGGGCCTTTATCTGCCTCTTTGGGCTTTAACACCTTTGAACTATTGATGAAGTTAATCCGACCCAGGTAGGCCGGTTTACGCCTAGTAGTAATATCCCCAACATTAGGCCCCAGGTTGATTTGAACAGGTTCATGTCAATCTTTAGCAAAAAATCTTCGTCTTCAACCTATTCTTGTAGTTGTTGAGCCGCCGTGATGTCATCTTCTCTGTTTGCTGTAAACCGACGTGACGTCATCTGTCATAAAGAAAACATCCATGATATCTTCTTGTTTAATAGATTCGCAATGACGGAGGCGACAGCTCTACTTCCAAAATCTGCGGTCCCTTGATTCACGCGCCTGACCCATGTCCTTTGCCTTATAAATAGGTTCGAAGGGTCATTTCTTTTCTCCCCCTCGTGCCCTTCCTCTTCGTCTTCCTCGCGTCGCCAGTCTTAGAGCTCTACTGCCGCCGTCGTCTTCTGCATCATCCTTGGCTGCTGCATCAACCTGAATGCACCAGAAAACCGCGGCGACCTTCCGCGTCTTCCTCAGCTCTGGTAGGTCTTCTGCTCTTCTCAACATAGATCTGATCTAAGGCTTCGTGTTCTTGCGGTGTTCATCACTTGTTCATACTCATGTACTAGCTCCTGGATGCACATGTGAACCCTTGCTTTGTGTAGCGGTAACTTTTAGTATCTGCCGCTAGTTTCCTGCCCAAAACCATAGATATCACATATACTTCTGCCCATTGATTCAATACTGTTCTGCTTTGATCTTCGACTATTTTTCTTATTTTCTGAACTTGCTTCAGATCCAACGCCGTAACAAGACTTTGTGAAACCTGTTTCTGCATACTTAACCATCCGCAATCTCAATTGCTTCAATGTTTAGATCAGGCGGTTTAACCTTATAGAAAATTTTCCAAACCGGTATATGCCATTAGTCCCCTTGTTGAACCGCCAGATCTTGGTTGCTTCATGAAACTCCGGTTTAGATAGAGCTGTCTCCGGTTTAACATTGTACATGCCAGTGCACTTTAATCAATGCATTTTTGAACCGGGATCTTTTACCTTGTAGATTCCATCATGGCCAAGCAAGTGTATGAGTGCAATTGGGTTCCTTCTCGCGTCATAGAGGCTGAACTGGACGATTTAGTCCTGATTGGTGCTTTAGGCAGCAAAGATACCATCCATTGGAGGGCTCCTGGCAAAGAATGCCCTCCCACACCTCGGGAAGGAGAGGTTGTTGTTTTCGTAGATCACTTAGCCCGGGGCTTTAAGCCGCCCGGTTCTAAATTTTACCGGGATGTTTTAGCCGATTTCCAGCTCCATCCACAAGATACTAGCCCCAACTCTGTTACAAATATGTGTCACTTCCAAGTGCTCTGTGAAGCGTTCTTTCAAGAGGAGCCCACGGTGGAACTATTCAGAGACCTATTCCATCTAAACCGTCGTACTGAATTTACTGACGGCTCCAATACGGAGTTGGGTGGCATGGCGATTCAGAAAAGGAAAGAGGCCACATACCCTCACGCTAAACTGCATAGCCACCCCAAAGAATGGAATCAGACATGGTTCTATTGCAAAGACACCTCCCCTGCTGGTGAGAATCCCTTGCCTGGCTTTCGACCGGAGCGGCTCAGCAACACACACCCTCTTTCACAAAGATTGACTGCACAGGAGAGAAGTAAATATGCTCCTCAGCTATCAAAGCTCAGAGCTTTTATGGCCAATGGTTTAACAGGGGTTGACCTTGCTCGCTATTGGATATCATGGAGCATACTGCCTCTTAGTCAGCGCTCCAGTTTGATGTGCGAGTATACTAATCGTGTTGATGACCCACTGCGACATTCAAAACTCCAGCTTTCTGGTGAAGAAATCATAGAGGCTGTGCGTAAGATACTGAATGAACCGGAACATGTCTGCGCTAGAACCGGCCTGCTTCCCTTCTGTGCCACCAACAAACCGCCAGCTGTAAGACTTTGATTTTTCTCTTTGCTGAATTTGTTATTGATATGTTTGGTCATTGTTTTTTAATATCAGTGTCTGCATAATCAGGGCTATGATCCATTTTGGAGCAAAAAATTGTCGCAGGAGAAACCAGAAAAACCAGACAAACCGGAAAAAGCAACCCGGCAAAAAACTAAAGCTGTGAAGAAGACTGCCCATAGGAAAAGAACCACTGCGTCTTCTAATCCAGCCCTTGACGATGAGGTGGATAATCTGGACTTTGAGGTAGAGCTTGACTCACTTGGTTTATTTTTCATGCGTCTTATTGATGATGATATTTGTCAGGATGATGCGGAAGCCAGCCACGCGGATGCTGCAGAGGTAATTATTCTCTCTTCCGATTCAGAAATTTTTCCTTCACAAAAAATCCGTCAGGCAAACCGGAAAGTTAAATTTTCTCATCCTCTTGCTTATTTGGATCCTAAACTTCTTATGAAGACCCAACAACACAAAGCTCGCCGCACCACCCGGCACAGCGGGCAGGTAGTTACCTCCGCCGGTTTACCGAACAGTCTGGTTC
The DNA here is from genome assembly GCF_002162155.2 of Triticum dicoccoides. Lineage (NCBI taxonomy): Eukaryota > Viridiplantae > Streptophyta > Magnoliopsida > Poales > Poaceae > Triticum > Triticum dicoccoides. The sequence continues at coordinate 501,630,876 of NC_041390.1, read as the reverse complement.
GGAAACGCCATTCCGAGGTCTCTAATTTGCTTGTCAGTGCTTGTCCTAAAGCGGGCTGCTTTCGTCAACCTCTTAATTCGCCTGACTCCGATTATCAGGTTACTTCCCGCTCATCTTCTGGCGAGTCATTAGCTACTCAGCTCCCACCGCTCAAAATGGTGCTTGGGTAAGCTATACTTATTGTGATATTTGCAGTACATTGCCTTAGAACATATTCTGTATTTGATTTTGTTATTCTTCTCAGGGCCAAACCTAGGCCAAGCAAGAAGGCCCGCCTGGATAAAGCGGCCGAAGAAGATGTCGTTCTTGAAGCAGGCAAGACACCCAATGCTGAAGCGGCTATTCCTGAGGATATTCCCAACGATCCACCGCAGCAAGATGATGATCTTATTGTTGAAGAGAGACCTACTGATACCTCCAGTCCTACCCATCAGCCCACGGGTTCCATCCGGATTGAAAGCTCCACCGGTCCAGCAAAAACTATTGACAAGCCATTAGCTCCAGTGCAAGCCAGTGGTACCAAGGATGATGAGGTTGTTATTACTGGCACTGGCCATACTGAGCCAAACAATCCTGTCGCTTTATCCAAACATTCTGCCAAGGAAGAATTTGCTGCCTTTGGCAAAGGCAAGTGGAACGCTGATCTGACGACTTACGCTGCTCTGAACGCCCAAGATATCCATTCCGGCTATCTGAACCAGCTGTATACCAGCCGTGACTATGAAGCCGGTCTGGTTAATATGATGAAAGATAAATATGAGGTAATTTCCATATGCTCCTTCCTGCTTGTATGCTTCCATTCTTGCTGACTCTCCTAGCCCGCAAGGGCCGGCTTGGAATATTCTTTCAAACCGGGACTTAAATAATATAAATCTTGACGCTTTGAAATTTGATGATGTAGCCCCCAAGGGCCGGTTCAACTTAGCGTAGTTAAACCGATACTTTAAGTAATTGAAACTGCCGCATCAGAATATATATGATCAAATAGCCATTAGCCCCCAAGTGCCGAGTTGAATACTTGTATTGATCTTGGGACTTTGTAAACAATTGAAAGATGAAGATCAAATATGCATTAGCCCCCAAGTGCTAAGCGCATAACTTGTTATGTGGTTGGTACTTGAATCCTTCTACCGATTTGTTGAAACATATATCTGTATGCATGCAGGCGGAGCTGAAGACGAAAGAGAACCAAGTCATCGATCTTCAAGAAAACCTGAAAACCCAACAAGCTGAAACCTCCAAAGCAAAAGCGGAATTGGCCAGTGCTTTAAGCGCCATGGAACAACTTAAGGAGAACTTCAAGAAGAAACGGGCGGACTGGGCCACTGAAAAGTCCGCTTTGATCAAACGAGCAGAGGATGCCGAGGCTGCACTAAAACCAATGGCGGATGAACTGACTAGCATAAAGCGGCACGTGCATGCCATGACTGCTGCTATCTTTGGTAAGCCAGTTTGCCTTCTGAATTGGCTCTGCCTTCTGACAGAGTCGCCGGTTTATTAACCCTTTATGGTATTTCAGGGACACGCATTGGTCACTTGGGGTCAGATGTGCGGAAGAAACTAAAAGCCGCCTATACATTGGTTGAACAATTGTATACTGGTGCCCAGCGGATCATCTGTACCGCATCTCATAACAAACCGGCGCCCACTTTGATTCAAGATACTCTGATGAAACTGTCGGTGCTTCCTGCCCGGGTTGAAGAGCTGAAGAAATCTGCTGCTCGAACCGGCGCAATCAATGCTTTAATACGGGCAAAAGCCTGGGTGCCGAATTTTGATCCTATTGAAGCGGCTCAAGGCTATCCCAACTTGAAAGAAGACGGGTCAGAATTTGGTGAAGCGGATCTGCGAGTGATAAACCGGGAGGTGCGTCCACTAGCTTATCAGTTGGCTGAGGAAGCAGACTTGTCTCATTATCAAGCGTAATATGACAGTCAGAACAAGCGAATAGCTGCACCAATCCATGAATCGGAAAATCTGATCCCTCCAATCCGTAAGCATACTTACGCTCCCGATATTGACCCATCATTGCTAATCCATGATGAAGCTGTTTTTCAAGCATTAATGGGAATCGACTGGACAACTGTGGATTTCCAGCCACTAGGCAGGGACACGGAGGCTGAAGCGGCGCAGGATGACCCACAACCATCAGGCCAGGCTAGTGACCAAGCTTGAACTGGAAGCCGGTTTTAAAACTGCCTCTCCTTTGTGAAAAACAATTATATTATTATGGGCACCATGTTGCCTTGTAATAGGCTAGCTGATACCTTTGATGTTGATATGCCTTCGTGCATAATTTGTTCTTCCTGTGGTAATGAACTTTCCAAAACACTTTCTAAAATGAAAATTTTGTCAAGTGCCATCGCGGTTGTACCGTCAGGCGGAATATGATGTCTGCATATATGAAATCAAAACAAAGTTTTAAGTATATGACCAAAATTTTGAGATACATAATACCTGTCGTCATTGAGTGTGAAGTTGGCTTGGCCAATCTTGAAGCGGAGTTTTGCAAACCCACACTGTTGGAGGAGATAACAGCTCCTGTATATATATTACGCTGGTTTACCATGTAAACCATGCCGGGTTATAATAAAGACCGTGTTACTCCATAAGAGGATGTTAACAACACGGATCAAACCGGTCAAATAGTCTCCGGATTGACGTGAACTGTGTTTCGTCAATCGATAAAAGTTTGTCGGTTTAAAAACACAATAAAAAGCAAAAAAACCCCTTCAAAGAAAAGTGTGAAGCAAAAGAAAAGTTTTATTTAAGCTGATCAAATGGCGTTACCATGGTCAAACACGACCAAGCTCCCGTTAGGTGTAACTATGGTTCTAGTCAGCCAGGTCCCCAAATGAAGCCGTGGCATTTATGCCGACCAAATGGCGTGGTCATGGTTCGGGTTCGACCAAGCCCCCAAGTGATTCTGTGGCCTTAGGCCGATCAAGAGGCATGACTGGTTCAGACATGACCAAGTCCCCAAGTGATCTAGTGGCTCTCGCCTATCAAGAGGCATGGGATTGGTTCGGACACGACCAATCCTCCAAGTGATATAACATGATGCTTTTAGCAAAGCGAACTCAAGGGGTAAACCGGAGGCCGCTTTAGAGCAACTCTGTGTAACCTCACATGATGTAAAAGAACAGATACCCCGCTTTAGCTGAGGTTTCGGTTTATTATATTTAATCATAATATATACATTGTCGTAATATGTACATAAGTATAGCCAATGGATCAGGTATAGTAAGGCCGAAGATGAGCTATATTCCATGGCCTGTTAGTCTCCTCCTCTGATGTACGTGAGTCCTTATGCTCTCGAATATCGATCAGATAGTACGACCCGTTGTGCAGATTCTTGCTGACCACGAAAGGCCCCTCCCAAGGTGGGGATAGCTTATGCATATTAGTCTGATCTTGGATGAGCCGAAGCACCAAATCTCCTTCCTGAAAGGTTCTGGTTCTGACCCAGCGACTGTGATAACAACGAAGATCCTGCTGGTAAATCGTCGATCGGGCGGCTGTGATGTCACGCTCTTCATCCAACCGGTCCAAAGCATCTTGCCGTGCTATCTCGTTGTCCGCTTCAATATAGGCCGTGACACGAGGTGAATCATGGCGGATATCACTGGGGAGAACCGCCTCCGCTCCATAAACCATGAAGAACGGTGTGTATCGTGTTGATCTGTTGGGTGTTGTATTGATGCTCCATAACACAGATGGTAATTCTTCTACCCAACAACCCAGCGTTCTCTACAAAGGAACCATGAGCCGGGGCTTGATGCATCTCAAGATCTCTTGATTAGCTCTTTCTGCTTGGCCATTGGACTGTGGATGTGCCACTGATGAAACGTCGAGCCGGATGTGCTCCCGTTCGCAGAACTCCTTCATAGCACCTTTGGATAAATTGGTACCATTATCTGTGATAATACTGTGCAGAAAGCCAAACCGGAAAATCACCTTTTTGATGAACTGAACCGCCATGGCCGCATCACACTTGCTAACAGGTTCTGCCTCCACCCACTTTGTAAACTTGTCAACCGCCACCAGGAGGTGGGTCTTCTTATCTTTGGACCTTTTGAAAGGCCCAACCATATCCAGCCCCCAAGTCGCAAACGGCCAAGTAATTGGAATCATTCTCAATTCTTGAGCCAGTACATGAGCACGCCTTGAAAACCTTTGGCAACCATCACATCGTCTGACCAGATCCTCCGCATCAGCATGAGCAGTTAACCAATAAAAACCATGACGAAACGCTTTAGCCACCAGAGACTTTGAGCCGGCGTGGTGACCACAATCTCCTTCGTGGATCTCACGCAAAATTTCACGGCCTTCTTCAGGAGACAGGCAACGTTGAAAAGCTCCTGATACACTGCAATGATGCAACTCGCCATTGATGATAGCCATGGACTTGGATCGCCGGATTATCTGCCGGGCTAGAATCTCATCCTCTGGCAACTCACCCCGGTTCTTGTACTCCAGGTAAGGAAGCGTCCAATCCGGACTAACATGAAGAGCCGCCACCAATTGAGCCTCCGGATCAGGAATAGCAAAATCCTCTTCGCCAAGGATCTTGACCGACGGGTTGTGCAGCACATCCAGAAAAACATTGGGTGGGACCGGTTTGCGCTGAGAGCCCAGCCGGCTTAAAGCGTCTGCCGCTTCATTTTTCCGCCGGTCCACGTGGTCCACCTGATAGCCCTTGAAATAACCTGCGACAGTATCCACCTCACGACGGTATGCTGCCATGAATGGGTCCTCGGAGTCCCAAGTGCTAGACACTTGCTGAGCCACAAGGTCCGAGTCACCGAAGCACTTAATTCGACTTAAATTCATCTCCTTAGCCATCCGAAGACCATGGAGCAAGGCTTCATACTCAGCTGGATTGTTAGTACAAGGGAACATTAAACGGAGAACATAACAAAACTTATCACCTCGTGGGGAAGTTAATACGACTCCAGCCCCCGAGCCTTCCAACTGCCTGGATCCGTCAAAATGGATGGTCCAATATGTATGATCCGGCTTTTCCTCAGGTGCTTGCATTTCCGTCCAATCATTGATGAAATCAACAAGTGCTTGAGACTTAACTGTTGTCCGAGGCACATACTTCAAACCGTACGGCCCCAGCTCTATGGCCCACTTTGCAATCCGGCCAGTTGCTTCCCGGTTCTGGATGATATCTCCCATAGGAGCAGAACTGATCACCGTAATTGAGTGCCCTTGGAAATATTGTTTAAGCTTCCGGCTTGCCATAAAAACTCCATACACCAGCTTCTGCCAATGCGGATACCTTTGGTTGGACTCAATGAGCACCTCGCTGATATAATAGATCGAACATTGAACCGGATGCTCCTTACCTGCCTCCTTTCGCTCCACCACAATAGCTACGCTGACTGCCCAAACATTAGCAGCAACATATACCAGTAATGGCTCCTTGTCAACGGGAGCGGCGAGCACAGGCGGATTGGGCAATTGCCACTTTAAGTCCTCAAATGCTTCATCAGCAGCAGAACTCCAGACAAACTGATCCGTCTTTTTCAACATTTGATACAAAGGGATTGCCTTCTCACCCAGGCGACTGATAAACCGGCTTAGCGCAGCAATCCGGCCTGCCAAGCGTTGAACATCATTGATACACTTTGGTTTAGCCAGAGAGGTGATAGCCGTGATCTTCTCCGGATTAGCCTCAATTCCCCTATTAGACACTGGAAAACCCAATAGCTTGCCCGCTGGGACACCAAAGACACACTTGTCCGGATTAAGCATCATCTTGTATGTTCTCAGGTTATCAAAGGTTTCTTTCAAATCATCAATCAGAGTCTCCTTCTCCCTGGATTTAACCATGATATCATCCACGTAAGCATGTACATTACGGCCAATCTGCTTGTGAAGAGAATTTTGTACACACCGTTGGCAAGTTGCCTGGGCACTCTTGAGCCCGAAGGGCATAGACACATAGCAGAAGGCTCCAAAGGGAGTTATAAATGATGTCTTCTCCTGGTCCTTAACTGCCATTTTGATCTGATGATAGCTAGAATACGCATCCAAAAAACTTAAACGCTCACAACCCGCCGTAGCATCAATAATTTGATCAACACGAGGGAGGGCAAAAGGATCTGCTGGACAAGCTTTATTAAGATCCGTGTAATCCACACACATGCACCAGGCGCCGTTTTTCTTGAGGCCAGCACCGGATTGGCAAGCCACTCAGGGTGAAAAACTTCAACAATAAACCCAGCTGCTAAGAGCCTGGCTACCTCTTCTCCAATCGCCTTGCGTCTTTCTTCGTTAAACTGGCGGAGGAACTGTTTCACCGGTTTATATTTAGGATCCACATTAAGTGTGTGCTCAGCGAGTTGCCTCGGTACACCTGGCATGTCGGAGGGCTTCCATGCGAAAATGTCCCGATTCTCATGGATGAACTCGATGAGCGTGCTTTCCTATTTCGTATCCAAATTGGCACTAATGCTGAACTGCTTGGACGAATCGCCAGGTACAAAGTCAACAAGCTTAGTTTCTGCTGTCGATTTGAACTTCAGGGCCGGGTCATGCTCCGTAGTTGGTTTCTTCAACGGAGTCATGTCCGCCGGATCAACATTGTCTTTATAGTACTTCAACTCCTCGGTGGCACAAACCGACTCTGCATAAGCCGCATCTCTTTCCTCACATTCCAAAGCGATTTTGCGGCTTCCATGAACCGTTATTGTCCCCTTGTGACCCGGCATCTTGAGCTGCAAATACACATAACAAGGCCGAGCCATAAACTTGGCGTATGCCGGTCGCCCAAACAGGGCATGATATGGACTGTGGATTTTCACCACCTCAAACATTAATATCTCCGACCTGGAATCATGATCATCCCCAAAGGCCACTTCCAGAGCTATCTTACCAACGGGATATGCTGATCTGCCAGGCACTACACCGTGGAATACTGTATTAGACGGTTTGAGATTCTTATCTGTTAGTCCCATACGACGGAAGGTCTCATAGTATAGGATGTTAATACTGCTCCCTCCATCCATGAGCACCTTGGTGAACTTATAACCTCCCACCTGAGGCGCCACCACCAGAGCCAACTGACCCGGATTATCGACCTGGGGTGGGTGATCCTCTCTGCTCCATATGATCGGCTGTTCAGACCAACGTAGATAACGGGGTATGGCCGGTTCAACAGAGTTGATCGCCCGCCTCTGAACCTTCCGGTCTTGCTTGTCCAAGCTAGTGGTAAAGTCATGGTACTGCCCACCACTCAACTGCTTTGGGTTGCTCTGGTAACCTAACTGTTGCTGCTGTTGGTTGTAACCACCCTGGTTGTTCCGACTATTTTGACCATTATGTCTGCCCGGATTACCATTAAATCCTGAACCGGAACTTCCTCCACCGTAACCCGGCCCGGACCCTGAGCCATCGCCAGATTCGTGATCATACCAAAAATTATTAGAATTCTTGAACTCCTGCATAATAAAGCAATCCTTCCAAAGGTGGTTTGCTGGTTCCTCCTTCGTCCCATGTCTTGGACAGGGCTGGCTTAGCAGATAATTTAGGCGGTTTGGGTTAGGGTTGGGTGCCCCACTACGATTTTTCGGCCTACCCTTGCGTCGCCGGCCACTGTTCTGTGGGTTGGTATTAGCCACAAAGTCCATGTTACCATCCGTTTTACGCTTGCCTCCTCCGCCATTGCCTACCCAGTGATGCTGCTGACCTTTGGAGCTGTTGTTGTTCTTCCCTTTCCCTGTCTTGTCATCATCAGATTCGGGATCCTTGGTACTATCAGAATCAGCATATTTCACCAAAGCGGCCATGAGGGTCCCCATGTAGGTGCAATGACGTTTCATCCGTCCTAATTTCAACTTCAGGGGCCCAAACCGGCAGTTGCCTTCTAGGGTTAATACTGCGGTGTCAGCGTTGATGCGGTCTGAGGAGTGCAACACTTGTGAAACCCGGCGCACCCAATGAGTTGTTGATTCTCCTTCCTCCTGGACGCATGCGGCTAAGTCCACTATCGACATAGGCTGTTTACAGGTATCCTTGAAATTGCTGATAAACCGGGCTCGCAATTGGGCCCATGAACTGATAGAATTAGCTGGCAAGCTTTTTAACCACGTCCGGGTCGTTCCTTCAAGCATCATGGTGAAGTATTTCGCACACGCCGTGTCATCCACATCAAGCATCTCCATGGCCATCTCATAGCTCTCCACCCATGTCTCTGGAGGTTGATCCGCCGTATAATTTGGTACCTTGCGCGGGCCTTTGAAATCCTTGGGCAGGCGCACATTGCGTAAAGTGGGGATAAGGCAAGGCACCCCCAAAGAACTAGCAGTAACACCAGGTTCGATCGAGATGGCTGGATGAACCGGCATGAGCTGCCGAGCCTGATGCTGTGCGACTAACTCGGCCTCACTGCGCGCTCGGGCCTGGTTCACCACTTCCTGAGCATCATCAGCACCACCCGTCGGGTTGTTGCCACAGGGTGCTCCACGCCGTTCATTGCTCGACACTGCTGGTTCATCCATATGTCTGCTATAGCTCCGGCTTGGACGGGGGGTCGAGTGGATCTGGTCGCGGCTGTACGAGTACGCTTCCTGTTGGGCCAAAGCTGTCCTCAGAAGTTCCTTGACCCGTCGCGTCTCTACCGCCTGCGGCGAGTCACCTTCAATTGGAATGGCCTCCAGCCATGCAGCAGCAACAACAAAATTGTCCATTGGGTTGGAGTAGTGACCCGAAGGTGTTAAAGCATCCTGAGGTATAACGGTGTTTTGACGAGGCGGGTCCATCTGACGAGGCTGAACCGGTGCACCCGTCCCAGGGGCTTCTGCCCGGTTCCCCTCCAGCGGATTGCCGGCTCTTGGTCCTGGAGTGTTGAAAAGGTCTCTGGCCTCGAAAACCGGAGGTAGGCGGGATCGGTGCTTCCTCCTCATGACTTCATGCGACGCGGTCTGGTCCAACATAAGCCTGTAGGCCTGTGCGTCTAAAGCGGCCCGCTCTGCGGCCATCCTGGTGTCCTCAGCCGCCAGACCCGCCTTGGCCTGGGTGATCTGATCCTTTACCTTTGCAATCTCCGCATTGTGAACGTCCTGATCTGGCAGATTAACTTCCGCCATAAGCACAGCCAACGCATCAAATAGTTCTGATAGAACCTGAGCCGGCGGGCGCACAGGGCCTCCTGCCCCGGCAGCCGTCGCTGCTGCTGAACCGGAAATCGTTGCCGCAGCTGTCGAAGAATGAAGCGCTGCTTGTGTTCCGGCGATGAATATTCCAACCCGGTTGGGCAGATCAGAGGGGTCCGAAATACTGTCGCCATCGGAACAACTCCCAATCCGGCCATCTTGTAGCTGATAAAGAGATTCGGTTTCTCCGATTGAAGATTCGTCACTAGAACAAACGGCAGTCGCCCCGCGAAATCCCGATCCGTCCTCATAACTTCCTCCATGGATGACTCCCACGAAGGCACGCTTCATGGCCGGTTTAACCCGGGCGAATTGCACACGCTGAGCCGTCTCGACGAGGTCGGTGCAGATGTCCGGCTCAGGGCCCGGTTCACCGATCTTGCCAATGAAAACGTGAATGCTACCGAAGGGGACCCGGTACCCATACTCAATTGAGCCGGCCTCGGGGCCCCAGCCTGCGTCGTCGATGTAGAGCCTGCCGCGATGACTCTTAGTCATCCGGCCTACAGCGTAGCCCTCGAGTCCTTCAAAGCGGCCCTCCAAGAACCGGAAACCATCGTGCGATAGCCCCACGGTGGGCGCCAACTGTCGTGGTTTTGTCACGGCAGATGTCCTAGAGAAAGGACTTAGTCGTGGAGCCATCGCGACGGGTTAGCTTGAAGGGGTTAAAGCGGACACAAGGACGCAAGAGAGTTTATACTAGTTCGGCCCCTTCGAGGAAGGTAAAAGCCTACGTCTAGTTGTGATGGAATTGATGGGGTTTCGATGACTAGGAGCAAACAAGCTTTGCCTATGTCTCGAGTTGTTGTCTGTCCCCTTGAACCGCCGCCGGGTCGCCCCCTTATATACACGGGTGACGCCTGTCGGTTCGGAGAGTCCTTACACCGGTTCATACTCGTATCCCGGTTGGTCTCTCCTCGTTCCTAACTTTAGTACAAGTATATGTACAAACGCCGGTATACGGCTACAGGTTTTAAACCGACTACGGGCCCTGGGCCTCTATCTGCCTCTTTGGGCTTTAACACCTTTGAACTACTGATGAAGTTAATCCAGCCCAGGTAGGCCGGTTTACACCCAGTAGTAATATCCCCAACAACGGCCATCGCGACCGTCGAGCCCCGCGTCGCCATTCCCCCTCGCGCCCTTGCTGCACACCCGCGCGCGGCCTCGCTGCTGCCAGCCTCGCTCGGCACTGCTGCTGCCTCGCGCTCGGCTTGCACGCGTGCCCGCGCCGCCCGCTCCCCGCTGCCTCCCTGATACATCTCCAACATATCTATAATTTTTGATTGCTCCATGCTATTATATATGCTGTTTTCGATGTTAATGGGCTTATTTTTACACTTATATATTATTTTTGGGACTAACTTATTAACCGGAGACCCAGCCCAAATTGCTGTTTTTGCCTATTTCAGTGTTTCGTAGAAAAGGAATATCAAACGGAGTCCAAATGGAATGAAACCTTCGGGAGCATTATTTTTTGGAACAAACATGATCCAGGGGACTTGGAGTGGACGTCAAGAAACAATCGAGGAGGCCACGAGGCAGGGGGCGTGCTCTCCACCCTCATGGGCCCATCGTTGCTCCATCGACCTATTTCTTCCTCCTATATATCCATATACCCGAAAACATCCAGGAGCACCGCGAAACCCTATTTCCACCGCCGCAACCTTATGTACCCAAGAGATCCCATCTTGGGGCCTTTTCCGGAGCTCCGTCGGAGGGGGCATTCATCACAGAGGGCCTCTACATCAACTCCATGGCCCCTCCGATGATGTGTGAGTAGTTTACCTTAGACCTTCGGGTCCATAGCTAGTAGGTAGATGGCTTCTCTCTCTTTGGATCTCAATACAAAGTTCTCCTCGATTCTCTTGGAGATCTATTCAATGTAATCTTCTTTTGCGATGTGTTTGTCGAGATCCGATGAATTGTGGGTTTATGATCAAGTTTATCTATGAACAATATTTGAATCTTCTCTGATTTTCTTTTATTTATGATAGCACATATGCCCGTGCATTGCAACGGGATTACAAATGTTAAAATGCTGCTCCCAATCATAATAAGCTTAAACATACCCTCAGTTTTTCAAGACTAATTATCCGACTGTTAACTGTGTCAAGGATTTAAATGTTTCGCTTAAATGCACAATTGATAGCAGAAATTGCCAAGCAAAGGCAAAACTTAAAGTTTAGATCAATGCAGTACCTTGTCAGCAACCTTATAGTATCAAGTGGCTTATCTAGGACCTCTGATGCGGTGTGCTTACGCACACAACTCAGTTTATAGAGTCAACATGGACAACTCTAACAAATAAACGTATGCATTGCAGTATCATGTGCATGAGCAAATCGAGTTGTAAAACCTAGATGTCCGGAAAGGTGGATAGTGTATAAGGACAGACTACAAGTACCTTCAGGCTATTTTGTAGCATTGCATCGATTCGTGAGCAGGCCTTAAAAAGCCGAGAATAGCTTACCATTGGATCAAGTAAATCAAGAATACCATAAGCAAGTCCGTAAGGAAAACTGTACAATCATGACCACAAAGTGCAAAAAAACACACATAAAAGTTTCTAACCGCTGGAGCAAGGAATCTGCAAAAACATGAATTTATTTATGCTGTACAATGACTGGTCAAGTGTCATACATTGATACACTACAGCAGACCTGTCGGCGTCCTAGGAACGGTGGCCCCCAGACTTGCCTGCCTGCGGCCCACGGCGTGGCTGGGCTGGCAGGTCTGTACGTCCCATCTTCATCGACAAGGCATTCAAGACCCTCGCGAGGGGCCAAGCCTCGCGAGGCGGACGATGCAAGACCTCCTCAGAAGTGGCCTCGCCAGGCAGGCTCGCAAGGGGCGGAGAGATCAAGGCAGGGCAAACCTCGTGAGGTCCTCGTGATGTGAGCCATGACAATTGAGACCAGGCGGGCGCCAGGCGGGCGCCAGGCGGGCGCCAGCACGCGCAGTGTCCTTGTTTCCCTTTTGGTGCCAAGGGGGCAAGCGCAGGCGCTGAGTACCGAGGCATCAGACAAAGGTTTCCATATCGGTGCAACGAGACCAAGACCAGAAGGACTGCAGGACGAAGGTCACCATGGAGCCCAAGACGGCGTCATCACTAGAGCCTTTGGCAGGTGTCGGTGTCAAAACCGGCGGATCTCGGGTAGGGGGTCCCGAACTGTGCGTCTAGGCCGGATGGTAACAGGAGGCAGGGGACACGATGTTTTACCCAGGTCCGGGCCCTCTTGATGGAGGTAAAACCCTACGTCCTGCTTGATTAATATTGATGATATGGGTAGTACAAGAGTAGATCTACCACGAGATCAGAGAGGCTAAACCCTAGAAGCTAGCCTATGGTATGATTGTATGTTGTGATTGTTGTCCTATGGACTAAAACCCTTCGGTTTATATAGACATCGGAGAGGGTTAGGGTTACACAAGGACGGTTACAAAGGAGGAGATATCCATATCCGTATTGCCTAGATTGCCTTCCACGCCAAGTAAAGTCCCATCCGGACATGAGACGAAGTCTTCAATCTTGTATCTTCATAGTCTAACAGTCCGGCCAATGGAGATAGTCCGGTTGTCCGGAGACCCCCTAATCCAGGACTCCCTCAGTAGCCCCTGAACCAGGCTTCAATGACGATGAGTCTGGCGCGCAGTATTGTCTTCGGCATTGCAAGGCGGGTTCCTTCACAGAAGAATTTGAATACGAGGATAGTGTCCGGCCCTGCAAAATAAGTTCCACATTCCACCGTAGAGAGAATAATATTTTCGCAGATCTAATTTGCTGGCTTGTTTTGGCAGCATGACGTTATGTCATGGCCCGATGATTATTCGAACCGTTCCTTTTAACTAGTCCCACACATAATGCGAGGCAGTTCTTCGACATGTCTTGTCAAAGCAGAGATCATGTCCCCTTTTACGGGATTCTCATCAATACGGGCGTGGGTAACCCAATCGCGCCATCAATTGCGGCGCTTGGGGGATAAGCGAGTTTTACCAGGCAAGTGGGGACGCTTAGTTTCGTCCGCCCATATAAATGGAAGGATTCACCTTTCTATCCACGCCTTCTTCCTCCTTTGCTCATCCGTTTTCGCATAATCGAGCTCTAACGCCCAAGCCCACACTTCCGCCTCAACCCTCTCCAACCATGTCCGGAGCGGGAGGCAAGTGGATGGTCTCCTCCGTCACGGAGGGAGACATCAAGAAACTGAGGAGAGCCGGATACCTGCCCGACGACATCGCGCACCGGCTCCCTGATGAGGGGCAGCTCATCCCCACCCCCAGGCCCCATGAGAGGGTAGTATTCCTCACCCATTTCCTCCGCGGACTGGGATTCCCTCTCCATCCCTTCGTTCGGGGGCTCATATTTTATTACGGCCTGGATTTCCACGATCTGGCCCCGAACTTCATCCTCAACATCTCGGCGTTTATCGTCGTGTGCGAGGCCTTTCTCCGCATCAAGCCCCACTTCGGCTTATGGCTGAAGACCTTCAATGTCAAGCCGAAGGTGGTGGGCAGCCGCCAGGTGGAGTGCGGAGGCGCCATGGTGGGCAAGATGCCCAACATAACATGGCTCGAGGGCTCCTTTGTGGAAACCATAAAGGGGTGGCAATCGGGGTGGTTCTATATCACCGAGCCGCGCGACCCTGCATGGGCAGCGGCCCCCGAGTTCCGATCTGGCATCCCCACGCGGCTCACCTCCTGGAAAGAGAAGGGCCTATACTGGGGTAATTCGAAAGAGCTGACCGGACTCCAAACATGTATTCAAAACATGGTGGACAAGAAGCTCAAGCTTGTCAACATAGTCCAAGTCATGCTCATCCGCCGGATACTCCCGTGCCAGCAACGGGAGTTCAACTTGTGGGAGTTCAATCCGGCGCAACACCGAACTCTGAACAGGCGCTTCGACACGACTCATGAAGACGCCTAGAGGGTGCTATTCAAAAGTGCCGAGGTCCCCCCCTATTACGGAGGATTGCGGATTCAGCACGAAGCGCCAAGCCAGTGCGGTATGCTGCTCTACCTTTCACAGGATACTTTATCTTTTAAAATAGATTGACTCTATGTAGGATCTAAACTCCCGAACCTTTGACAGGACTGGCAGAAGATGGCCGGACAGATCGACTGTCCGACTCCTTTGCCCGAAGGCCCCGCAGACGCTCTTCTGGCGAAGATGTTGACTCCGGCCCCTTATAAGGTGCCGGAGAAGACCAAGAAGGCCAAGGGAACTCGAAAGAGTTCCCGATGCCAGGCGTCATCGGACTCACCGTCTGATGACTCTGCAGCGCACTCTTCCCCCGAAGACGAGGAAGGAGAAAATAAGATGCTCCCCCACCGACTGGGGGAGACAAGAAAAGGAAGGCCGCCCCAACTGGGGAGGCCGGAGGGTCCAAGAAGGGAAGGACTCTCCTTCCGGACAGCTCCACCGCCGCCGACGAAGGCGAAGACGAGTGGTTGCCCAGGGCCAAGCCCCCGGGGAGATCGTAAGTATTCGGATACCAAAGTAACCCATAGGATTCCTTTGTCGCACTATTTTCCCTAACACCGAACACAATTATGCAGGCCGCCCTGAGCCAGTATCGATGTATCGTCAGACGGCTCCTTGGGCTTGTCGGACATGGATAGCGATCCAGTCCCGACCGCCACCTCCCCTCATCCTGCCGACGACGCTGAGGTGTTGTCTCAAGAGGCACCGGATCGAAGGGAGACAGTCCCGGAGGCGCCTCAAGGCGACCTTCCAGACTCTGGGAGCCGAGGGGACGGGGCCCCTGAGAGCCCCGAGTTCGGCCCTCAGTCGAACACCGCACCGGACCCTCTAGCGGTTCCGGGCTCGGGCAGGCGGCCTCCTTCTAAGAGGGGCAAGACGCCTGTGCCAGTGACCTTTGTCCATCCAGAGGCGCCGCACAATCTGCTGGAAGCGCTTCGCATCACTTCCATCGACGAGGAGCACCGCACTATCATGGGTGCGGTGATCCAGAAGGTTCAGTCCGCCAAGAGCGGATTGACTGAAGCCTGTGCCAGCCTTCTAACAGGCTTCGAGGTAAGTGTTTTTAAAATGTAGTAGAAATATTACCGCATAGACAGTAGCCCCTGATGCTTTGTTCGGTGTTCACAAAGAAAAGCCGAACAGAGGATCAAATAAAATCGCAGGAGTCTAATATAAGTGTGTCAATATGCGTATGCAGGCTTCGCTGCTGGCGTCCGCTGCACTGACTGCGGAGGTCGCCGTACTGAAGCAGGACGTCGAGGGGTCCAGGAAAGAGCTCGGCCTTGTCAAGAGGCAGCTCAAGGAGAACAAGGGTAAGTGATACCTTGTCTATAGAAATGTATATATAAAAAAGGACACGATTGCAAAATGACAGGAGCATTGTATGTTTGCCAAGGGCCACGACCGAGGTGGCGACCCTGAAGCAAGCGCTAACCGAGGCCAAAGATAAAGCGGCCAAGGAGCGCACCGAGCAAGAGAAGCACGAGGCTCGGTGGGCGAGGTGCAGCAAGAGCTCCAGGCTCTCGTGATGAAGCACGAGGCGTTGGAGCTTGAATTGAAGATGCGGGAGTCTAAGCTTGCCGCGGCCCTTGAGAGTGTAAAAAGTGCCAAGGCCGAAGCCCAAAAGGCTCTCCAAGAGATCGACGCGATGAAGAAGATAGCGGCGGGTAAGGCTTTCTATATGCAAAGCAAGCATGTAAAAGTAAATTACCGATTACTTACCCAGATCCAGAGCTCTTCAGGAGCATTCGCAGATTTTCCCCACAGTGTGTCCGATGCCGCACAATTTTACCAGGCCGAGGACGGAAGCTCGACGGAGAAGCTGTTCTAGTCTCAGTATGCTGAGGCCGAACATCCGGTGCCGATGAGTGACCAGCTGAAGCAGATGGTCGAGCTACATAAGGCGGTCGATCAGGCCATGAAGGGCTTTATAGTCCGGCTGTGGCCTGGCGACGCCCTTCCAAATAGCTTCTTCGGCCTAGTGAGGCGGCTTGTGGATGCCTGCCCACGGCTGGAGGTCGTCAAGCGATCCGTCTGCATTGAAGGTGCATGCCGGGCTTTCGCCCGTGTGAAATTGCAGTGGGTCAAGCTAGACGTCGTGAAGCTGATCAAGGAGGGGCCGCCGGAGGGCAAGGAGCACCGCCACCCCGAGATGTACTACGAGGGTGTTCTGCCGGGTGCCCGTCTTATCGCAGATGAGTGTTCAAAAGATGTAATATTTGAGTAAACTCGCTCGTTTGATCCTGTATTTATGACAACATGTTTCATATGCTCTATGCAACGCTTGTTTGAATTTAAAATATTACCTTCTATTTAGCTGTTTATCCAATCTGAGAGATGGCTAGTCCTCGGCTTCTGCCCCCATGCCATGAGTGCTGGGGTGTTCGGGATAAACCTGAGCACTCTTGTTCCCATATTTGGGTCTTTCGAGGGAGGTGCTCAGCACAACGAACAAGGCAACCGGACTAATAATGCTTTATCACTCTCACTTAGCCATAGAATTCCATAATTTTAAATTTCGGCGAAGCCCCTGGTATTCGGAAGGCCGAATTCGGGGCGTGATACATGCCTTTTAAGCCAGACAGGGCCGACCCCTCGCCCTAAGCGGCATAAGTCTTTAGGGACTCGAAAAACCTCGCCGAACAGCGACCAGTCTCTCGCCTTATCATGACAGTCAGTTTTAGCTTTCTCTACTGAGGTGGTAAACCCGGCAGAACCGGGGCACAATCGCAGTAGTTCTCCTAGCGCTACCTTAGCCGATAGAGCGGAACGTAAGGTACCAAAACATAGGAGCTGGGCAAACCCAACATTTGACCAAAGACATGATTCGGAGCTGATGCATATAATGCTATAAGTTCGGGGTGCCGCACTTGTGAAAGTGTTCGGACTTTTCACACCGCATTGTGGGGGTACGTAAGCCCCTGGTGTATTGGCCGTACCAGAGTGTACGGTTGCAAGGCGTCAATAATGAACACATAGATATATATATATATAACAAGAATGCAATAATAGTCATAATGTCATGCATTGTTTATTAAAAAATTGCGTTAAAGCAGAGTGGTATAGATAGTGCGATAAGCAAATAGTAGGACTACGTCCCTTCCAAGGGCAAGCCGAGGAATGATATTAAATTGAATATTTCACTCGTTACTGTAATCAACCTAGGAATTCCGTGGTATAACATAGCTGTCTGCCTCCTTGGTTGCTGCATCATGTGTTCGGCAACAGTGCTGCCGGACAGTGTTTCCAGAGATTAAGGTCCTGAAAGAAAAAGAAAAATAACCAAACGGGAAGCCCCTAGTGCGGTTTAGGCCGCGTTTTGGGGCGTGCCGTAGTTGTGCCCCTCCCCACCTGTGCCCATGGTATTTTTAATGCGTAATTATGTACGCACGGCACGAGTTTCGCCGCTGGGCTGGGATAGGGGTGGCCGCCGTATTGCTACGTGACTCAGATCGCGCCAGGTGGTCTATTTGCCGATTGCCCCGAGCGCGCTTGAAGGTTTCCGGGCTTTGAAGCGCCGAACTAGTTGATTACCTTGAGAGGCTGCTTTGCGCTTCTGCTGCGAGGGCCGCGGTGTGCTCCTCTATTCGGAGAGAGCGCTCTGTGTTTCCATTGACTGTAATAACTCCGCGAGGTCCTGGCATCTTGAGCTTGAGGTATGCATAATGCGGTACCGCATTGAATCTAGCGAATGCGGTTCGCCCGAGCAGCGCGTGATAACCACTGCGGAACGGGGCTACCATCGAAGATTAACTCTTCGCTTCGGAAATTATCTGGGGATCCAAAGATCACTTCCAGTGTAATTGAGCCTGTGCAATGGGCCTCTACACCTGGAATTACGCCCTTAAAGGTCGTTTTCGTGGGTTTGATCCTTGAGGGGTCTATACCCATTTTGCACACTATGTCCTGATAAAGCAGGTTCAGGCTGCCGCCGCCGTCCATAAGGACTCGAGTGAGGTGAAATCCATTGATGATTGGGTCTAGGACCAGTGCGGCGAATCCGCCATGACGGATACTAGTTTGGTGGTCCCTGCGATCGAAGGTGATCGGACAGGAGGACCAAGGGTTGAACTTTAGGGCGACTGGCTCCAACGCATATACGTCCCTGACTGCATGCTTCTGCTCCCTCTTGGGGATGTGGGTTGCGTATATCATGTTCACCGTCCGCACTTGCGGGGGAAACCTCTTCTGTCCTCCAGTGTGCAGCTGCTGGGGCTCTTCCTCGTCATTGCTATGCGGCCCCTTGTCCTTGTTTCCAGCAATTAACTTGCCGGCCTGCTTGAACACCCAACAATCCCTGTTGGTGTGATTGGCTGGCTTGTCTGGGGTGCCGTGTATTTGACACGAGCGATCGAGTATACGGTCCAAGCTAGACGGACCCGGCGTACTTTGTTTGAATGCCTTTTTCCGCTGACCGGGTTTAGAGCCTTTGAATCTGGCATTGACTGCCGTATCCTCAGTATTTTCGCTGTTAATGCAGCGGTTATGCTTGTTGCGACGTGACCTGCTATTCCCGTCCTTGGTATCTGAGGTACCATGGTTCTTTGATATGTTATTCCTGCGAGCCAGCCAGGTGTCTTCTCCCGCACAAAAGCGGGCCATGAGCGTCGTGAGAGCTGCCATATATTTCGGCTTTTCCTGACCAAGGTGCTGGGCTAGCCACTCGTCTCGGATGTTGTGCTTGAAAGCCGCTAAGGCCTCCGCATCCGGACAGTCGACGATTTGATTTTTCTTTGTAAGGAACTGAGTCCAGAATTGCCTGGCCGACTCTTCTGGCTGCTGAATTATGTGGCTCAAGTCATCAGGGTCTGGTGGTCGCACATAAGTGCCCTGAAAGTTGTCGAGGAATGCGGCTTCCAGATCTTCCCAACAGCTAATGGAGTCCGCTGGCAAGCTGTTAAGCCAATGCCGCGCTGGTCCTTTGAGCTTTACTGGGAGGTATTTGATGGCGTGTAAGTCATCGCCACGGGCCATGTGGATGTGGAGGAGGAAATCCTCAATTCATACTGCGAGATCTGTTGTGCTGTCGTATGATTCAATATTTACAGGTTTGAAACCTTCTGGGAATTGATGTTCCATTACTTTGTCTGTGAAGCATAAGGGGTGTGCGGCGCCTCTGTATTGGGCTATATCCCGAAGCAGCTCGAATGGGTCTTGCCCGCTGTGTTCGGCCCTGCTGGATTTGCTTTTACTGTATCCGGCGTGACGTTTGTCGTCTCGCAGAGTGGTGCACCCTCGTGATCCGTAGATCGATCTTGAATGCTTTGCCTTGTCCTCCAATATGTCTCATAGGTCTGGCGTATCTCCCCATTCCTTTTTATTTGAATGGTGTTGGGGTGGAGGCTGAGCTTTTGGCTGGAATGCCTCGCTATCGCGGCCACGAGGTGGCCGATCAGCCGTATCATATGCTTCTTCCTCCAGTCGGGGAAGTAACCTGCGCCTTGGGTAACTCTTGGAGGGATGCTCGAGTTTATATTCCTCGGCCGCGAGGACTTCAGTCCATTTCTCAGCTAGCAGATCTTGATCAGCTTGAAGCTGCTGCTGCTTTTTCTTCAGGCTATTTGCCGTGGCCATAAGCCGGCGCTTGAAGCGCTCTTGTTCGACGGGATCCTCTGGTACGGCGAATTCATCATCGCCGAGGCTTGTCTCGTCTTCAGAGGGGGCATGTGATCATCCTTCTCCTCTCCGTCTGCCGCTTTCTCAGGAGAGCTGGCTCCTTCATCCTCCTGCTCTAAATCTTGCTGCAGGGGATTGTTGTTGTCTTCGGCACTATCCGGAGTGTTATTATCTCCTGTGCCGGTATCACCACTTTTGCTTTGGCAGGACTTAGAGCGGCACCGCTGACGTCGACGCTTGGGTTGCTTCTTGGAGGGGTCATCCTCCGCTATCTCGTCCATTGCCTTCGTTGGGTGTATCCACCATGTATATGTCATATGACGAGGTGGCTTTCCAGTGCCCTATAGGTGCTGGTTCGTGTTCATCTCCTACATCGTCGTCCATACCATCGATGTCTTCGGAGTCGAAGTCGAGCATGTCGGTTAAATCATCGACAATGGCTATGAAGTGGATGGTGGGTGGGCGTCGAATTTCTTCGTCGTCCGCATCCCAATCCTGTTGGCCATAATCCGGCCAGGGCTCTCCTGACAAAGAGAAAGACCTTAGTGAATTCAAAATGTCGCCGAAGGGCGAGTGTTGAAAGATGTCCGCGGCGGTGAATTCCATGATAGGCGCCCAATCGGATTCAATTGGCAGAGGCGCGGGCGGTTCGGAGTCAGAAAAAGAGTCCGGCACCTTGGAGTCACGGGCTGCACAGAGGATTATGCTGCTGTTCGGCTCGATCGCCGTTGAGACTGCAGCCCCTGAGGCGGTGTCTAACCACCCGTCCTCGATTGGCGCAGTTGGCTCCGAACTAAGGGTCGGAGCTGATGCGGGCGCGACCTTTGGGGTACTGTTCGGCGGCAGAGCTAGGTCATACCCATCGCGACAGTGCGGCGCGCCTGGCTGTGGCTCGAATCCGTCGAAGATCAAGTCTCCGCGAATGTCGGCCGTGTAGTTCAAACTTCCAAATCTGACCTGATGGCAAGGGGCGTAGCTTTCAATCTGCTCCAGATGGCCAAGCGAATTAGCCAGCAGTGCAAAGCCGCCGAATATGAAGATCTGTCCGGGGAGAAAAGTCTCACCCTGGACCGCATCGCTATTGATGATACTAGGAGCCATCAAGCCTAACGGCGACGACACAGAGGAACTCTCAATGAAAGCACCAATGTCGGTGTCAAAACCGGCGGATCTCGGGTAGGGGGTCCCGAACTGTGCGTCTAGGCCGGATGGTAACATGAGGCAGGGGACACGATGTTTTACCTAGGATCGGGCCCTCTTGATGGAGGTAAAACCCTACGTCCTGCTTGATTAATATAGATGATATGGGTAGTACAAGAGTAGATCTACCACGAGATCATAGAGGCTAAACCCTAGAAGCTAGCCTATGGTATGATTGTATGTTGTGATTGTTGTCCTACGGACTAAAACCCTTCGGTTTATATAGACACCGGAGAGGGTTAGGGTTACACAAGGTCGGTTACAAAGGAGGAGATATCCATATCCATATTGCGTAGCTTGCCTTCCACGCCAAGTAGAGTCCCATCCGGACACGAGACAAAGTCTTCAATCTTGTATCTTCATAGTCTAACAGTCCGGCCAATGGAGATAGTCCGGCTGTCCAGAGACCCCCTAATCCAGGACTCCCTCAGCAGGCGAAGACCACCTTTTGTCAGGATAACTTGTACTAGCTGTCCCCTTTCGAATCGGCCGTTGTTGGCTGTAACGCCCCGAGACCGATGTGCCAGGTGTCCTCCAGTTATTCGATGTTGTTGCCTTGTCTTTTGCTTGTGTGTTGCATCTTGTCATGTCATCATGTGCATTGCATCATCATGTTTTCGAAACTTGCATCTGTCCCGGCCTCCCCGTTCCTTCCGTTGTCCGTTATGAGTCCAGACACACTTGCACGCGTCCGCGGCACGTCCGAAATATTATTTTATAAGTGTCCGGAAAATGTTCTCAAAATGGGATGAAAGTTGGCGTGCGGTGTTTTTATGTTGTAGGTAGGCCGCCTGTCAATTTTCGTTGCATTCGGAGTTTGTTTGACGCCCCAACGGTTAACTATAGCGGCAATATAGTCGGTCTAACGTCGGACGTTTTCGGTCTCCGAAAACAGTCGCCGGGCCTCCCTCTCTTCTCTTCTCTCAGCTCGAGACCGTCTACACAGCTCACTACCTACCGCCAGGTCCAACGTAACCTCTCTTGTCAGCCTGCAGCCCCCCTCGCGCGCGTCCGAAAGTTGTCCCGAACCCGACCGGGACTGTCGCCACCATTGTGTCCGGATCATCCCCAAACATCTACAAAACGTCTCTGTTTTCTTATTTGGGCTCCCTAGCCTATTTATTCTCGACCGCCCGATTACGATCGGAGGGTCCTTCTAGCCCCTAATCAGCCACCTACTGTATATATAATGTACAACCCTAAAAATTAGGGGAGCTGTCCCATCCACTCCTCCTCGCGCCGCCACTCTCTCAAAAAATCCCCATCGGGATCTTCCCCGATCCAAAATTCCACCAATCAGCTCTCCACCAGATCCACCTCTCCCCCTGATGCACTTCCATCAATCCAGCCAACAACCAGAGAAGCCCCTGCCTCCTCCTGCTCGATCCCTGCACCCAGCACGGCGTGCCTCCTCCCGAAGCCAGCGCCTCCCCGACTAGGAACCTTGCCAGCACCACCCTCACCCGTGTCCAGCGGCCAGTCGCCTCACCTTATGCAGCCCAGCACCACCGACTTGGGCTTGGCCCATGGTGAGGCCCACTGCAGCGCCTCTTTTGTTTTTTTCTTTCTTTCTTTCTTTTCTGCTGGCCAGCATGCTTAGATTTGGCCTGTTTAGAATTTTCCCCAGATCTGTGAATTTAGTTATTTTTCCAGGATCTGTGGTTTTGCAGAAAACCCTTGTACATCATGCATATAATAACTTTTCACCCGTGCATCGGAACCCAATAAACTTTATATGTAAATGGGGTGGAAAAATGCCTAGTTTAACATGGTGACCTTACTTTGCATGTTTAATAACTCTAAAATTATGTTTAGGGCATATCAGCTCCATAACCAAAATATGTGCATGAGGATTTTTCTGGACTTGTTGTTCGTTGTTTCTGGCCTCATTTAAACTGGCCTAGATAGGTAGTTTTGTTATGCTTCACCTCTTGCCATGCTAACAACATTTAATCTTGTTGGGTACCTAAACAAGAGAGAACTAAATAAGTCATGTGAGCTCCACTTAATTTGTAGGGTTGCTGGTGCACTTTGCCATGCCATGCTTCATTAAACCGGACATGCATCATACTTGATTGTGCATCATGCCATGATTATGTGGTGGTTGTTTACCATGATTGTTTGCTACTTTCCGGTGTTGCTTCTTCGGGTTAGTTCCAATAACGTCGTGCTGTGAGGATTCGCTCGACTATGTCCGTTTGTCTTCTTCATGGACTCGTTCTTCTTCCTTGCGGGATCTCAGGCAAGATGACCATACCCTCGAAATCACTTCTATCTTTGCTTGCTAGATGCTCGCTCTTTTGCTATGCCTATGCTGTGATACCTACCACTTGCTTATCATGCCTCCCATATTGTTAAGCCAAGCCTCTAACCCACCTTGTCCTAGCAAACCGTTGTTTGGCTATGTTACCGCTTTGCTCAGCCCCTCTTATAGCGTTGTTAGTTGCAGGTGAAGATTGAAGTTTGTTCCTTGTTGGAACATGGAGATATTGTTCCTTGTTGGAACATGTTTACTTGTTGGGATATCACAATATCTCTTATTTAATTAATGCATCTATATATTTGGTAAAGGGTGGAAGGCTTGGCCTTATGCCCGGTGTTCTGTTCCACTGTTGCCGCCCTAGTTTCCATCATATCGGTGTTATGTTCCCGGATTTTGCGTTCCTTACGCGGTTGGGTTATAATGGGAACCCCTTGACAGTTCGCCTTGAATAAAACTCCTCTAGCAAGGCCCAACATTGGTTTTACCATTTGCCACCTAGCCTTTTCTTTCCCTTGGGTAGGCCTGCCTAAGGGTCATCTTTATTTAAACCCCCAGGACAGTGCTCCTTTGAGTGTTGGTCCAACTTGTCAGCCGCCGGTGGCCACCAGGGGCAACTCTGGGCTGGCCTACCGGAAGTTTGGACAATCCGGTGTGCCCTGAGAACGAGATATGTGCAGCTCCTATCAGGATTTGTCGGCACATTCGGGTGGCTTTGCTGGTCTTGTTTTACCATTGTCGAAATGTCTTGTAACCGGGATTCCAAGTCTGATCGGGTCTTCCTGCTAGAAGGAATATCCTTCGTTGACCGTGAGAGCTTGTGATGGGCTAAGTTGGGACACCCCTGCAGGGATTTTGAACTTTCGAAAGCCGTGCCCGTGGTTATGGGCAGATGGGAATTTGTTAATGTCCGGTTGTAGAAAACCTGAAGTTGACCTTAATTAAAATACATCAACCGCGTGTGTAACCGTGATGGTCTCTTTCCGACGGAGTCCGGCAAGTGAACACAGTGTTGGAGTTATGCTTGACGTAGGTTGTTCTAGGATCACTTCTTGATCATAGTTGTTCGACCGTGCTTTTGCCTTCTCTTCTCGCTCTCATTTGCGTATGTTAGCCACCAAATATGCTAGTCGCTTGCTGCAGCTCCACCTCATACCTTTTACCTTACCTATAAGCTTAAATAGGCTTGATCGCGAGGGTATGAGATTGCTGAGTCCCCGTGACTCACATATACTTCCAAAACCAGCTTGCAGGTGCCAAGAATACCGTGCATGTGACACAACCGAGCTCACGGAGGAGCTCTATGAAGATCGTGTTCTTTATGTTGTTCCGTTTTCCAGTTGATCAGTAGTGGAGCCCAGTTGGGACGATCGGGGATCTGTGTAGCTTTTGGGGTAGTCTTCTTTTATTTTGGTTCTGTAGACAGACCTTGATTGTATTTGGTTGATGTAATGTTTTATTCATGTATTGTGTGAAGTGGCGATTGTAAGCCAACTATGTATCTCTTTCCCTTATGTATTACATGGGTTGTGTGAAGATTACCTCACTTGCGACATTGCTTTCAATGCGGTTATGCCTCTAAGTCGTGCTTCGACACGTGGGAGATATAGCCACATCGAGGGCGTTACAAGTTGGTAATCAGAGCCTTCCCCGACCTTAGGAGCCCATGCTTGATCGAATCATTGGCGTTATTTGAGTCTAGAAATGTTTTGAGTCATTTAGGAATTATATATATCGGAGAGTTAGGACTTCTTTTTACTCCTCAGTCCCTTCGTCGCTCTGGTGAGGCATCCTGACATAGAGTTTTGACTCTTCTCTTCTCAAATTTCACTAATTTTTTTTAGGATCACGCGGGTATCTTGGAATCGTTCTGATGGTTTTGTGACGAGAACATTGTTCTTGGTGCCTCCCGACATTTAGGGGTTGTGGCAGTGTCCCGAGGAGTTGAGCTCCGAGGTGTTGTCGTCACTATTTTATCGTTGTAGTTCTGAAATACCTGAGTTTAGTTTCGCCGACATCGAAAATCTCTTTTATGCAGTTGTTGGTGAGATAACCTCGACGCCACCCAGTACTGGGGCGGGAGTTTGGGAGTATTGCCATAACTTGTATAACGGATGCTTTTCGAAGGTTGAGGTAAACGATTTCCAAAGGTTTCTTGGTTATGTGTTGAAGGATGGATACAGCTGGATGTAGGATTTGTTAGTTTTGGGTGAGATATTATGCTTCCCCTGTATCCCCAACACCTGATTGCATAACCGAAAAGGTTCGGGAGTTTCATAGGTGGGAATTCAAGTAGCTCTTAGGAAATGTTTCCGACAGATGTATGATATGAAATTGGGGTTCGACGTCTAGTGGTCCGCCTATCCACGGTTGGTTTTACAGTGGTCTTGTTGTGTCTTAAAGAGTCCTTGGCTATGCCGACTCGGGGACGCTTCGTATCTCATGTGCACTGCCTTGTCCATGATGGTGCTGTACGATCGAGCCCGTGTAGGCCCCACCACAAAAACTTCGGACGAAATCTCTATCATATGTTTGTTTCGGCTTATTCTACAAGCCAATCCTTTGTTTTGTTTTGAGTTGTGGTATTCGAGTTCCTTCAATGTCAAATGTTGATTCCATACCTTCCCCCAAATGGTGTTCTCATACTTCGATGTGAATACTAATCCTTCTCGATCATCGAGTTTGTCATTTCAATTTCTTGTCAACCGGTGTGCTTCTCTTCAAGTGGATCCGATCATTTCAACATCCGCAAAATCCAATCTCAGTTTTTCATCAACGTTGTTTGTTTCATCCGTCTCCAAGTTGCCTTTGTTTTTCCCGCCCACCCACCCTTTTTCTTCAAGGTATCCGATATCTTAATCAATTATCCTTTTATTCTTGTGAAGTCTCTCCATCCTTTTCCGTCTATGTTCTTACTCGATGTTTCTCATGAAGATTTTAACGGAGCTTCTAGTTCACCATTATTCATTCTTTTCTTCTCCGGTGGAACCAAGTCAAGCTTTGTGGATCATATCCCTTTTTCCTCATTTCAAATGTTTTCTCATGCCGTTGCACCTCATAATCATCCACTTCTCGTTAAACAATTGTTCCGGTGCCCTGAAGACACCTCAGAAGGCTCGTCTTGTCATTCAAGATCCGTTCAACCTATCTCGAGGCTGTTATCTCATTCAAGCCTTTTAATTCAACCGGTGCAATCTCTCTTTTCAAGTAATCATTTCAACGGTGTTTCTTTTGAGTGGGCCCTAACCCACATGTCTTTTCCCAGGATTTTACCTAACTCTTCCAATTTTCCCGGAGCTTCTCAAATTCTTTTCAAAGTTTGACGTAAGAATGAATTATCATCAGTCAAATGCCTCTCTCCAAGATCTTTCAATTCTTTCACCGTTGGTTCAACCTTTCTAATTTTCGTCCCGGAGTGTCTCAACAATTGATGGTGGTGTTTCTCATCGTCATTCTCTGTATTTGAAGACCGAAGAAGATTTTTCCTCCATATCTTAGTCCATTCTCTCAAAGATTCGTCATTCTAGTTTGTTGTCATCCTCTCATAATTGTTTTAATTGTGAGAAGTCTTTTCACCCATCCGGAGCAATTCAAGAGTCTTCTCAGTTTGATTATTCGGAGTCCAACAATTCAGAATTATTCATTCCAGCTTTCAGCCATCGTTCTCCAAATCTTACTGGTGCATCGTTCAAGTGGCCTCTAATCAGTTTGTAATCCCTTCGTTCTCATGTATCTAGATTGTCTCAAGTATCTTCCTTCATTTCAGAATTCTTACCGGTGATTCATCTCTTTTCTTCGTTCATTTTCAATTCTTACGGTGGTTCATTCAAGATTTCTATTCCTCTTTATCATATTTATTTATTCGTTGTTTCAACCCTACCGGTGGTTCGTTGAAGACCTTCTCAAGTTTCGCTATATCTATCTTAATCCTTTCTACGAGAATAAGTAGTATGACAAATACGTTGATTGTCATCAATTTAAATTGGTGAAGGATACGCATATCGTAATTCTTATTCTTGTTCATCCAAGCGATTAATTCCTTATTCCGGAGGTGCATCAACTTCTTGATTCCAATTGTGTTCAGTTTTTTCTTTTCCCGGAGTTTCAAGATCTCTCATTTATCTCGTCGCAAGCTTCATCTAATCATTGCAAGGCTTCAACCTTACTCTTTTCATTCTTCACTTCTTTGTGATCATTCTTTTAACCGGAGTTCTTCATGAAGGTTCTACATGATGGTTCATCAAGGATTTAAATTCCTTCTAGAAGTGTTCATCAACATTCTTTTCTTAGGAGCTCAAGTTTTTCTTCATCTTGTTATCCGGAGTGCAATTCTTTCACGCATATCTTTGGAGGTGGTATTATGTCATTCTTGATAATTTGACTTCATGTTTCATGATTCACATGTTGTTAGGAATGAGGTATTTTAAATCCATCAATCCCTTCTTTGGAGTTATCTTGGGTTATATGTCACCTAAAGCTTTCCCTAAGGATTGTTGCTATTATGGTGCTTATAATTGACCCAAGTTCTTCATTTGTCCTTCCAGTGAATAGTTTCTCGTCTCCTTGTCATATAAACCCAATCAAATCTTTTCCGTGAGTGGCAAGTTGTCACCTCATAATGTTGAGATGCCTTCTATAAGCCCACTTCAAGTTTGTCCTTCCGTTGTTGGTGTTCCAACAACTCCGTTCGACCCTTCTTCTAAGGATGCCTTTTCAAGCTCTTTTGTGGTATAAGATGGCATTCTCTTCTCCATTCTCCTATTTCAATTATCTATCTTCTATTCTTTCGTTCGGGAGGCTTTGCGATGTTTTTTTTTTCATCCATAATTTCGTTTTGTCTAAGATCATGTTATTTTCGTGCTTATCCATTTAACCGGAGTGTTGTGCCCTCTGCTAAAGTCCTTTTCATCTTGTCAAGCTTCATGTCACTTTTCAACCGGAGTTCTGCCCGAGATTATTCTTCTTTCATCTTTGTTTATCTCAACAAGAGTGTTTTCATTTCCTTCTTGTCCTTTGTGCTTGTCATTCTTACCTTTGCAATCTCAAGGTTTCCGTAATGTTGTTTGTTCCTCTTTTTCCAATGGAGTGTTTTTTTAACTTTGTTCATCTTCGTGGCATTCCTCCTTTCTTTTTGTTCAACCTCGCAAGGTTCTTTGGTTTCACTCATTGATCAAAGAAGCAACTTAGTTTTACCTCTTCTCTTTCTGTTCCGTTGTCCCTCCGGTGCCATCCTAGATCTCAGGACGAAATCCTCTCGTAGTGGTGGAGTGTTGTAACGCCCCGAGACCGATGTGCCAGGTGTCCTCGAGTTATTCGATGTTGTTGCCTTGTCTTTTGCTTGCATGTTGCATCTTGTCATGTCATCATGTGCATTGCATCATCATGTTTTCGAAACTTGCATCTGTCCCGGCCTCCCCGTTCCTTCCGTTGTCCGTTATGAGTCCAGACACACTTGTACGCGTCCGCGGCACGTCCGAAATATTATTTTATAAGTGTCCGGAAAATGTTGTCAGAATGGGATGAAAGTTGGCGTGCGGTGTTTTTATGTTGTAGGTAGGACGCATGTCAATTTTTGTCGCATTTGGAGTTCGTTTGACGCCCCAACGGTTAACTATAGCGGCAATATAGTCGGTCTAACGTCGGACGTTTTCAGTCTCCGAAAACAGTCGCCGGTCCTCCCTCTCTTCTCTTCTCTCAGCTCAAGACCGTCTACACAGCTCACTACCTACCGCCAGGTCCAACCTAACCTCTCTCGTCAGCTTGCAGCCCCCCTCGCGCGCATCCGAAAGTTGCCCCGAACCCGACCGGGACTGTCGCCACTGTTGTGTCCGGATCATCCCCAAACATCTACAAAACGTCCCCGTTTTCTTATTTGGGCTCCCTAGCCTATTTATTCTCGACCGCCCGATTACGATCGGAGGGTCCTTCTAGCCCCTAATCAGCCACCTACTGTATATATAATGTACAACCCTAAAAATTAGGGGAGCTGTCCCATCCACTCCTCGCGCCGCCACTCTCTCAAAAAATCCCCATCGGGATCTTCCCCCATCCAGAATTCCACCAATCAGCTCTCCACCAGATCCACCTCTCCCCCTGATGCACTTCCATCGATCCAGCCAAGAACCAGAGAAGCCCCTGCCTCCTCCTGCTCGATCCCTGCACCCAGCACGGCGCGCCTCCTCCCGAAGCCAGCGCCTCCCCGACTAGGAACCTCGCCAGCACCGCCCTCACCCGTGTCCAGCGGCCAGTCGAGCTCTCGCGCGAGCGCCTCCTCCCTCTGGCCGCACCTGAGCCCCTCGTCACTGGCGAGCAGCAGCATGAGGTGTCGCGCCCGAGCCTCCCCTGCCCACGCGCCTTGAGTCCGTCAGCCCGTCTAATGCATTCAGCTCGTGTCGCCCGAGCTCCTCGCGGCCGGCGAGCCACCGACGAGCCACCGGCGAGCAGCAGCTCCAGGCCAGGTCGCCCTGCTCCTTCCCTCTGCCTTCCCTTTCTTCTTCCCCTTCCCATGCCTACATCTCGCTCTTTCTCTCAGATTCTCTCTCTGCCCCGCAGGAAAATAGAGCTCTTGCCCGGCGCCGTGGAGCCCCTTTGGGTTGCACCTTCGCGTGGATATGGCCTTCAGCGCCGTCCCCGGCGAGGATCCGCCCTATTCTGCCTCCTCCGGTCACCTTCCCCGCCTCAAGCTGCGCTGCCCTCACCGGAGTACCTGCCAGGTCCCAGCGCCGCCACCCCGTACTTCTTCCTGCAACGAACGCAGTGCCCGCTCGCTCCCCTGTTCGCTCGTGTGGGAGGCTGCGACTTGGTCCACGCCAAGGCCCAGCTCGCCTCACCTTATGCAGCCCAGCACCACCGACTTGGGCTTGGCCCATGGTGAGGCCCACTTCAGCGCCTCTTTTGTTTTTTTCCTTCTTTCTTTCTTTTCTGCTGGCCAGCATGCTTAGATTTGGCCTGTTTAGAATTTTCCCCAGATCTGTGAATTTAGTTATTTTTCCAGGATCTGTGGTTTTGCAGAAAACCCTTGTACATCATGCATATAATAACTTTTCACCCGTGCATCGGAACCCAATAAACTTTATATGTAAATGGGGTGGAAAAATGCCTAGTTTAACATGGTGACCTTACTTTGCATGTTTAATAACTCTAAAATTATGTTTAGGGAAGATCAGCTCCATAACCAAAATATGTGCATGAGGATTTTTCCGGACTTGTTATTCGTTGTTTCCGGCCTCATTTAAACTGGCCTAGATAGGTAGTTTTGTTATGCTTCATCTCTTGCCATGCTAACAACATTTAATCTTGTTGGGTACCTAAACGAGAGAGAACTAAATAAGTCATGTGGTGTTTTCTACAATATGCAACTCCGTTGCAAATTGAGCTCCACTTAATTTGTAGGGTTGCTTGTGCACTTTGCCATGCCATGCTTCATTAAACCGGACATGCATCATACTTGATTGTGCATCATGCCATGATTATATAGTGGTTGTTTACCATGATTGTTTGCATCTTTCCGGTGTTGCTTCTTCGGGTTAGTTCCGATAACGTCGTGTTGTGAGGATTCATTCGACTACGTCCGTTTGTCTTCTTCATGGACTCGTTCTTCTTTCTTGCGGGATCTCAGGCAAGATGACCATACCCTCGAAATCACTTCTATCTTTGCTTGCTAGATGCTCACTCTTTTGCTATGCCTAGTCCGGGAAGTGAACACGGTGTTGGAGTTATGCTTGACGTAGGTTGTTCTAGGATCACTTCTTGATCATAGTTGTTCGACCGTGCTTTTGCCTTCTCTTCTCACTCTCCTTAGCGTATGTTAGCCACCAAATATGCTAGTCGCTTGCTGCAGCTCCACCTCATACCTTTTACCTTACCTATAAGCTTAAATAGGCTTGATCGCGAGGGTGTGAGATTGCTGAGTCCCCGTGACTCACAGATACTTCCAAAACCAGCTTGCAGGTGCCGAGAATACCATGCAGGTGACACAACCGAGCTCACGGAGGAGCTCTATGAAGATCGTGTTCTTTATGTTGTTCCGTCTCCAGTTGATCAGTAGTGGAGCCCAGTTGGGATGATCGGGGATCTGTGTAGCTTTTGGGGTAGTCTTCTTTTATTTTGGTTTCATAGACGGACCTTGATTGTATTTGGTTGATGTAATGTTTTATTCATGTATTGTGTGAAGTGGCGATTGTAAGCCAACTATGTATCTCTTTCCCTTATGTATTACATGGGTTGTGCGAAGATTACCTCACTTGCGACATTGCTTTCAATGCGGTTATGCCTCTAAGTCATGCTTCGACACGTGGGAGATATAGCCGCATCGAGGGCGTTACATTGGCTCCCTTCCCGCTCAATATTTGGGGAAAGGACCAGGGCCTATATAAGTAGAACTAGCCACCATAGGAAAAAGGGAGAGAGAGACGGACGAGAGAGGACCTGAGCAGATCCAAGATCATCTCGCCCACACAAGTTCACCAAGCACAAGAACACCCCAACCTCAGGAGGCTGTTCTTCCCCTTGTAACTGTTCTTCATCAGCCCAAGAGGCAATCCACCACCACCACACTGGAGTAGGGTATTACACCACAACGGTGGCCCGAACCAGTATAAATCTTGTGTCTTTCTGTGTTGTGAGTTCGTTGAGTTCTTCTGCGTGATCTTATAGAGCTAGCGCATGGATCGATAGGGAGAAAACCTTCGCACGCACCCCAGTGTTCAAACCTCAAGGGTCTGCCGGAACCCGTGATCCGACATTTGGCGCGCCAGGTAGGAGTGCGCCGGAGTCTCTTCCCCACCAATCGACCCGTCGACGCTTCATGGCCCCGATGTCTGGCGACCCAAGGGCCGACTCCGACCGATGGGTAGCCTGGCCAGCCCGGGCAGCGCCACCTTCCCATGAAGACCTCGACCCCGCGCTCCAGGCGGCACGAGCGCCGCCTAACGCTGCGGGGCGCGAGCGACGCGGCCAGGCGTCATCCACCCCCACTCCATGAGAAGCGCGAGCCGCTGCAAGGGCCGCAAGCCACACCGCAGCAACGGCGCCACACTCGGCGGGAGCAAGCGAACATGCGGGCCGCGCTCACAGTGGCGCGGGAGTTGCTGTGGTGCCGGCTGATGGAGAGCGGACGCGACGCACTGCTGGAACGTGTCGCTGAGCTACTAGACGCGGCGGCGTCAGGAGCGCCGCCTTTCTTTTATCTGGTTCTGTCCCGAGCCGCTACTGGACCTCATGACGGGCTGGCACGAGCGTTGCCCCCCATGGACCCAGCGAGGCGTCGCGCTACCACCCTCAGGACGCCACACTGGGTCGGGCGACGTGGAGCATGGGGCACTACGGCGAGGTGTTTGGGGTGACAGCCCCGGAAGCCTATATGCCCCGCATGATGGACCAGGAGTACACGCCGGAGGACGACCCTGGCTCGTTTCCTGGGCCAGGTTGGGAGGAGGAGGCATTGGGAACTGAAGCCTTCCCAGAGACGCTGGAGAGCCCCGCCAACCACGCCGTCGACAACAGATACATGGTACCACTAATCCCTCAGGAGCAAGCTTACGCTAACCATGAGTCACAGATGAACCAGGCCACGGCGCCGAACGGTGGCTCCGGCACGGTGATGCCTGCCCCGATAGGAGAGACCCGCTGGGGGCTGCGCAGAAGGGGCCAGGAGCAAGGCCCCTCCCCGTGTCGCGGGGAGCAAGGCAACACCTAGAGGTAGGCCCTCTGCCGGGGTGGCGACCGCGACCCTTCCCCCGGCAGAGGACCCATGATCGCCGAGGACGCCGCTGGCGTCCCCTCTGCCCTCCTTGGGCCATCCTGGTTTCCGGTCGTCCCAGCGATGGTAGGGGGTGGCGCAAGGCGGGGCCCTCGCCTGGCGATATGAAGCAAGGTCGGTACCTGTGAAGCAAGGCCCAATGCCTATGAAGATCGTCGTCCGTGACACTCTCACGTAATAATGAGTGGGGCTGTACACGCCCCGGAGTCTCCGGAGAGCCGCCCTCGGGCCTAGGGGGCTCCCTCCCACGGCTAGTGGCAGCACTTAGCTTCGCGCTGGTGAGAAGACGTCGAAGACTAGACTAGGCGCCGGACGCAGCCATTTGCTTTGGATCTCTTTTCTATAACCCTGCCTTCTGGATTTGGATTTAAGTTGAAGTAGAATTTTCATTTGATGCGCGCAGGGGGATGCCTTTTCTCGTTCGAGTTATTTCTCGCAGTCTCGTTCTTGCCTTATTTCGGAGTTTGCGCCAGTCGCTCCCCCCTCACGGGCCCCTCGCGAGCCGGGCTGGGCATGAAACACACGAGCCACAGACATGACGACAGTGGTGGCCGCTCGCTTATCACACGCCCACTCGGGCGTGGCGACGAATTCATCAGGAGCTCCTCAAAAGCCTACAATCTCTCGGACCGGTTTTGGGCTCGTCCAAGCTAAGGTAAACTGCAACAACAACATTGCCCCGACATGCATAAGCTCATGAAGACGCATACTCAATTTATCACGAAAGGATAAAAGCTGCGATTATTTACATGAGGGGCTCCCCCTCTCAAAATGCTCTCACAGTCTTCCAGGGCCATGCCCAAGTTTTTACAGGGAAACAAGGAATCAACCAGATACGTCGCTCACCGCGTCCCCCATGTCATCGTCAGATGCACCGCTCGCGTCGCTGTCGCCATTGTTGGCGTTGCCTCCACCTTCGCCGGTGTCGACGTCACCATCATCAACCACGTCGCCTGTGTCCGCCACAACCACAACCCCGTCATCGTCAGAAGCAAAGGCCCTGATCAGTGCATCCATGTGGTCTTCAACCCACCGAGTCGCCCCGGATGGCTTCCGGTACGGGAGCGATAGCGGCGTCAAAATCGAAGTCGAGATCAATGTTCCGGAGGTGGTTGAAGACACAGGAGAACGCGCGCCCAAGCAGACTGCGGCTTCTCTCTTCCAAAAGCTGGCGAGCCCTATTAGACCGGGCTTCCAGGCGCGTCACCATGTTGGTGAAGAAGGTCAAGTGACTGGCGTAGTCATCCGAGTGGGGGGGGGGGCAGTGCATTCTCGTCACAGATGAAGCCCAGGGCGGCATTAGCCCTGCTCCGGAGACCCTGAAGCATGGGGGCGTGCTCGCACTCCAACGTCCGCCGTTGAAGCAGCTCGGCGCGGGCGGAGGCCAAGTCTGCCTGTGCCGTGACCAGGGCAGTGGCAGTGGCCTCCTCACGCCTCTCCGCCTCATCTGACCTAGGCCGGAGATCAGCGGCCCTGCCCGCTGCCTCAGTTCCCGCAAGCTTCAGCTTCAAGGCGTGCTGACCTTCAAGATCCGCGTGAACCGCGGCCACCCGGCGGTCGACTTCCTCCTGGACTCGGGCCTCGCGAGCCCCGACGGCATCCTCCGCTTGGGTAACTTGACGCTCCCTCGTCTCCAGTTGCTGAAGCTTGAGGGTGCGCTCCACAGCTTCTAGAGCCTGCGCCTCCTCGTGCTTCCGGACCTCATCTTCCTCGGCAGGCATCCCCCTTAGTGCCGCGAGGGCGGCTTTGCACGCCTCCACTTGCTGCTCAAGGGACGCACTCCAGACGTGGAGCTCCCACGCGCGCTTCTCTGCAGCCTCGCGACGGCGGTCAGCTTCGCGAGCCTCCTCCAGAGCTCGAGAGCAGGCCTCACGGGAGGCATCGAGGGAGGCCTCGGCCTTCACGTTTTCTAGCTTGCGCTGGTGGCGCCCGAGGTTGACGGCCACTTTCAGTTTGTGCCACTCCTCCGCCAACCGAAGACCCTCGGCCTCAAGGCGCGCGTCAACACCCTCAAGTTCTTCGCCGAGTCGGTTCATCACGTCCGTCGCCTCCTGGAAGAGCTCATGACGAACGATGCTCCGCCCATGCTCAAACTCGAGCACACGGCCCATCTCGCCCCCCGCCACGGGGGCTGTGGGCCACGCCCGACGCGGCGCGCCCCCTCTCAGCAGGGGGCTGGGGGCTGGCGCGGCCTCAGGAGCCAGCCGTCCCTCACGAGGGGCCCGAGCCAAACAAGGCCCGCTGCTTGAAGAAGACCCCGGGGTCGAGGCCAGCCAGCTGCCGACCGTGACCAGGGGGAGCCCTTGGCACGCCTACTGCGCTCCGGCGAGGCCGCGAAGGAAGGACGGCAAAGGCGCGAGCTCGGGGCGCCTTGATGACGGACCAACTCCCACAGCTGACCACACATCATGGGAGGCATCCGAACCTGCGGCGCTGGAGCTTGGCAGGTGCGACAGGACAAGAGGGAGCTGCTTCTCAGGAGATTTCACAGCCTCGGCAGAAGGGGTCCTGAGGGAACAATCGTCAAGAAGGGAATATGGTTCACAGAAGATCACCAAAATAAGGTACTTACTCATCGACGGCGATGTACTTTCATCGCTTCAACGGCCCGAAGATACCACTGCCGCTCGAAGATCCTTTCCTCTTGCGGAGCTCCTCGAAGTCCATGCAAAGCCGACTGAAGCGCTTAGCGTGGCGGCCAGTGCGGGGTGAAGATGGAGAGGTGCTCGGGAAAATGACTTCAAGGGTGCATGGCTGCGGAGAACAGTCAGGCGCCGTCTCACCGCGACCTCCCGAGGCCTCCGTGTTGGAGATATGCCCTAGAGGCAATCATGTGAAGATGATATTTCCATATGTATTCATGAGTCCTTTGTATTGTCCTTGAACATCATCAATGATATGTATCAATAAGTATGTGACTTGTTTGTGGAACTATGTATTGTATGATGATTGTTTTAATGGTCCCTAGTTGATAAGGTTATGCGGACACATATCCTTGACTAGTATACGACTCAGTTGATGACTATGTTTCACAAGTCATGTGCATCGAGATGCTAAACCGATAGTATGGGCTCGGGGATGGAGTTCACTGAGCCGGATAGACCCACTTTGAGACGCAGCGAGATATAGTCATCTGTTAGTCTCAAGTGCAATGTCCTAGACCTGAGGTCCTCACATGTTCTCGGGATGAGGATCGACTCACTTAGGGTCTATCAAACGCTACTTCGTAACTGGGTAGTTATAAAGGTAGCTTTCGGGTGAGTCATGAGACATGCCATGCGACATGGTTGACCAAGATGGAATTTGCCCCTCCTATTTGGAGAGATATTCTCTAGGCCCTCTCGAGTGATCAGATTCAGAAAGCATGGCCATGCGACTTGGGTTAAGTGTTAACCCAGTTCGGGAATTCGTATCATGGTTTCGAGAAGAGAGGTCGAGCTAACACAAGGGTGACAAGTACTCGCCTTGAGCTCGACAACAAATATCGTGAGGCAAAAGGAATGTTGCATATGCCACATTGTTGAGGTTCGTCAAACGACTTTACACCCACATGGGAGTTGGCACATTCTGCTAGGAGCCGCTACCAACTATTGACTCTGGTCGTGTCCATGTGTGCGTGAACCTATAGGGTCGCACACTTAAGGGTCTGCAGCCCATTCGGATTGGATCTGAGTGGAAAATGGATGTGGACTCCTAGTGGGCTCAAGTGTTGAGCCCACCTCGGAAGTCTATATAAAGGGGAGTGGGCACACCACTTAGGGTTGATAGAATTGAACCCAGGTTAGCCACCGCCACTCCCCACGCCCATGCCGCGTGACCGGACCTAGCAGTCCGCCGCTCGATGCTGCTCCCCGTACGTGTGGATACCTTGGAGGCATCGCATCTGCGGTGCTTGGACGAACCGTTCGAGGGAACCGTGAGGTGCCGTTCGCGGGAGATCACCATTCACGGGTCTTCGCTATTTGCGGGAGATCGGCAACGCGAGGAGGAGACGGCTCGGGAGATCGGCTACACGCATCACCAACTCTACTTCCGCTGTGGTGACTGCGCGTCTAGTGGTAAACCCGATCCCGTGATCTATTTCCAGCAGCATGATCTTGGGTGCGCGGTAGAAAATTTTATTTGGCGCTAGCGTAGCGTACCGCGTGTTCCAACAGTGGTATCAGAGCCTCCGCTGTGTGGTAATAGATTCGATGATATGCATATGAGATATGTAGATTGGTTCAGGTGCGGGTCGATGAGATCGGTCGCGCATGTCAGTGTTGAAGGTTGGTTTCGTGATCTTGTTTCCGTGATCGTGATGCAGAGGTCATGACACGACTTACCCCTACCGGTCGGTTGTCCGCCATCGGGGTAGACAGTGGAACGTAAATCCGGATGCAGCACGCGAAGATCAATGAGATTGAACGAATCGGAACATAGATCAACACCTTGGAAATGTGATTTCCGCAGTGCTGAAATCTGTTGGAGTGGTCTCGGTAAAACGGCTGTAACTTTTGCATACGAACTCCGATTTTGCTCCACGACCTGTCAAACTGAAGCTAACGAAAAGTTGGATTAGCGGCGAAATCTTAGGATTTTGGCGCTTCTGGCTAGGCCAAAATCCGCTTGGAAGATAGAGTTTCAGGAGGTTTTATCTTCGGCGGTAGAACGTCTGACTCGTTTTTGCAGGGAATGACTATGATTTGGTATAGCCCATGTATGTTGCTTGTATATTATTGTTTCATGACCTGCGTGTCATGAGTGCGGCAACTGGCAGGAGCCATATGGTTGTCCCATTATTGTATTAATGACCTGCGTGTCAACATGAGAAGCCATGTAATGTAATTTACTTTCAGTAGCTATTAGTTTTTAATAGCATAGTATCTTATGTAACACTTGGCGGTTGAAACCATGGCATGGAGATGGAGATCACCACGAGGACAACCATGCATGGGCAGACCGCGCACATGGAGATGGAGATCACCACGCGCTGTGAAAATGGGCTATACCATATCACACATACATAAATTGCCTGTGAAAGTTTATCCCTTTTATGCACCCTTCCTTTTGCATGGTAGATGTTTTAAGTAGGGTGATCCCTCAAAGAATGTCAAGTACAAATGCCTCCCCAATTTCTGCACCTTCACATGTCAAGTATATTTAGTGGCGGGCCTATGAAATTAGGGTGCCACTAGATCTCCTTGAAGTGATGGATTTGTGTCGGACACTTACACGTGGAGCATTGGTTGACTTGTCGTGGCTTTCAAAACAGTTTTGGGCTACGAGGCATAGGAGTTGGCGAGGCATGAGATGTCCCCAACAACAAGAGTCGTATGGAGATACGATTAGCAAGAGTTGCTTACCGAGTGATCTTGTCCTCTAGCGGTGATGCAAAAGCTCACTAGTTGACATGTTGATCTTGGATCTTGAATCACTAAGTATCAACCGAGAGATGCTGATTTTAGTGGGAGTAATGATCTTATTAAAATGTTTAATATGAATTACTCTTCATGAATACATGTCTTAGTGTTTTGCATATTTCTGTTGTAGATCAATGGCACCACCTTCTCAAGTTACCCCTTTTGCGTTGAAATCAATCCTGGAAAAAGATAAATTGAATGGAACAAACTTTACCACCTGGTATAGAAACCTGAGAATTGTTCTTAGGCATGAGAAAAAGGAACAAGTTCTAGAGAATCCGCTTCCAGAGGAATCTGCCGATAATGCTAATGCCACAGCCAGAAATGCCTACCAGAAACACGTTGATGAATCAAACGAGATAAGCTGTCTCATGCTGGCTTCTATGGAGCCCGATCTGCAGCGGCAGTTCGAAAATATTGAGGCTTTAGATATGATCGAGAACCTTAAGAGCATGTTTCAAATGTAGGCTAGGACCAAAAGGTTCAACGTCTGGCGATCCTTGATGGATTGTAAGCTGAAAGAGGGTGATCCACTAAGCCCGCATGTGATCAAGATGATCGGGTACATGCAAGCTCTGGATAGGCTGGGCTTCCCACTTGGGGATGAGTTGTCCACAGATACAATTCCGGGTTCTCTTCCGGATAGCTATGGGCCGTTCATCTCGAACTACCATATGCATGGGATGGAAAAGAAGCTCACTGAATTGCATGGGATGCTCAAAGTAGCAGAGCAAGATATCAAGAAAGGTACACATCATCAAGTGTTGATGGTGCAGAACTCGACTAAGTTCAAGAAGAGCTGGTCCAAGAAAAAGGCTAAGGCAAAGGGCAAAGAGAAGGAGGCAACTCCAACTGCAGCCGCTGTGCCTAAGTCAGGGACAACTTCGGGGAGTATTTGCTTTCATTGCAAGGAACCCGGACACTGGAAAAGGAATTGTAGCAAGTGGCTTGCCGAGAAGGGCAAGAAGACTAGAAGTATGACTTCTTCTTGAGGTACACTTGTTGTATATGTTATAGACATTTATCTTGCTGATGTTTCTAGTAGCTCTTGGGTATATGATA
The DNA here is from genome assembly GCF_002162155.2 of Triticum dicoccoides. Classification (NCBI taxonomy): domain Eukaryota; kingdom Viridiplantae; phylum Streptophyta; class Magnoliopsida; order Poales; family Poaceae; genus Triticum; species Triticum dicoccoides. Next base: position 501,591,425 of record NC_041390.1, on the reverse strand, counting down.
CCGGATCGGTTGTTCACATATGCAACTCGATGCAGGGGCTAAGCAGAACTAGGAATGTCGCAAGAGGAGCAGTTGACATTCGCGTCGGGAATAAAGCAAGAGTTGTTGCATTGGTCGTTGGCACTATGCAACTTAATTTACCTTCAGGATTTGTAATGGAACTTGATAATTGTTATTATGTTCCTTCTTTGAGTCGAAACATTATTTCTGCCTCATGTTTGATGAGACAAGGTTATGAATTTAGTATTAAGGACAATGGTTGTTCTATTTACTTGAATAATATGTTTCATGGCTTTGCACCCATTGTAAATGGGTTATTTATCCTAGATCTTGAAGGTGAATCAGTCTATAACATAAATGTCAAGAGGCATAAGCCTAATGAGATAAATCTGACTTACATCTGGCATTGTTGACTAGGACACATTAGTCAAAAGCGCATGAAGAAGCTCCATGATGTTGGAATCCTAACTTCGTTTGAGTTTGAATCATTCGAGACATGCGAGTCCTGCCTACTCGGTAAGATGACTAAGACTCCTTTTGCAAAGAGTTGCGAGAGGGCGTCTGAGTTGTTGGAACTTATACATAGTGATGTATGTGGACCAATGAGCACGACAGCCAGAGGTGGTTTCCAATACTTCGTGACTTTCATCGACGACTTGAGTAGATATGGATATGTCTACTTGATGAGGCACAAGTCAGAAACTTTTGAAAAGTTCAAGGAGTTTCAGAACGAAGTGGAAAATCAACTCGGCAAGAAAATCAAACTTCTACGATCTGATCGTGGCGGTGAGTATATGAGCCAGGAGTTTGATGATCATCTGATGAATCATGGAATAGTTCCACAACTGACTCCTCCGGGTACGCCACAGAGAAATGGTGTGTCGGAACGGAGGAATCGGACCCTGTTAGACATGGTCCGATCGATGATGAGTCAGTCGGATTTACCCTTGTCATTTTGGGGATATGCTCTAGAAACTGCAGCTTTCACACTGAACAGGGTACCATCTAAGTCCGTAGATAAGACACCATATGAGATATGGACTGCGAAGAGTCACAGTTTGTCTTTTCTCAAAATTTGGGGATGTGAAGCATATGTCAAGCGACTCCAGTCGGATAAGCTCACACCCAAATCGGACAAGTGCATATTCGTGGGATATCCAAGGGAAACCTTGGGATATTACTTCTACAACCATGAAGAGGGCAAAGTGTTTGTCGTTCGACATGGAGTTTTCCTTGAGAAAGAGTTTCTCAATCGGAAGGCTAGTGGGAGGACGGTCCGACTAGAAGAAATTCGAGAACCACACGGGGACGTTCCGGTAGGTGATACTGTCACACCAGAGTTAGTCAGGGAACCCATAGTGGAGTCGACACCGGTTCCACGTAGGTCGGAAAGGCTACGCAATTTGCATGACTGCAATGTGTTGTTCTTGGAGAACAACGAGCCGACTATGTATGCGGAAGCGATGGAGAGCCCTGATTCCGAGTTATGGCTTGAGGCCATGAGATCCGAATTAAAGTTCATGGATGAGAATCAAGTTTGGAACTTGGTTGATCTGCCAGATGGCGTTTGAGCCATTGAGTGCAAGTGGATCTTTAAGAAGAAAACTGATATGGACGGAAATGTCACAGTCCATAAGGCTCGACTTGTTGCTAAAGGTTATCGAGAAGTTCAAGGAGTTGACTACGATGAGACTTACTCACCGGTAGTGATGCCTAAATCAATTAGGATCATTCTTGCTATAGCGGCATATTTCGACTATGAAATATGGCAGATGGATGTCAAAACGGCTTTCCTTAATGGAAATTTAACCGAGGATGTGTATATGACACAACCCGAGGGTTTTGTCAATCCAAAGAAGTCTAGCATGGTATGCAAGCTTCAGAGATCCATTTATGGATTAAGGCAAGCATCTCGGAATTGGAACATTCATTTTAATGAAGCTGTCAAAGTGTTTGGCTTCATCAAGAATGACTGTGATCATTGTGTATTCAAAAAGGTCACTGGGAGCTCAATTGCATTTCTGATCTTATATGTGGATGACATATTATTGATTGGAAATGATGTTCAAATGCTTGAATCTATCAAGGACTCATTGAAAAATAGTTTTTCTATGAAGGACTTGGGAGAAGCAGCTTACATTTTGGGAATCAAGATCTATAGAGATAGATCGAGAAGGCTTATTGGATTAAGCCAAAGTGCGTATATTGACAAGGTGTTGAAGCGGTTCAACATGCAAGATGCCAAGAAAGGTTTCTTGCCCATGTCACATGGCATTAGTCTTAGCAAGACTCAGAGTCCTACGACTCCTGATGAGTGAAGACGCATGGATGGGATTTCGTATGCTTCGGTTGTTGGGTCCATCATGTATGCTATGGTATGTACTCGTCCCGATGCTAGTTTTGCTCTTAGCGTGGTGGGCAGATACCAGACTGATCCAGGGGAGAGTCACTGGACAGCGGTTAAGAATATCCTTAAGTACTTGAGAATGACTAAGGATATGTTCCTAGTTTATTGAGGTGAGGATGAGCTCGTTGTAAAGAGTTACACCGATGCTAGTTTCCAAACAGATAGGGATGATAGTCGATCACAATTTGGGTTTGTGTTCAATTTGAATGGAGGAGCAGTGAGCTGGAGGAGCTCCAAGCAAGATACAGTAGCTGAGTCTACAACAGAGGCCGAGTACATTGCGGCTTCTGAAGCTGCAAAAGAAGGTGTTTGGGTGAAGAATTTTATTTCTGATCTTGGTGTGGTTGAGGGCACGTCTAATCCATTGGACCTCTATTGTGATAGTAGTGGTGCCATTGCACAAGTTAAGGAACCACGGAACCATCATAAAATCCAACACATACTCAGGCGTTTTAACCTTATTCGCGACATTGTCGAAAGAGGTGATGTAAACATATGCAAGGTACACACAGATGCAAATGTTGCTGATCCATTGACGAAGCCTCTCCCTCATCCGAAGCATGAGGCTCACATGAGCTCCATGGGCATATGTTGCCTAAATGATTGACTCTAGTGCAAGTGGGAGACTATTGGAGTCCTTTGTATTGTCCTTGAACATCATCAATGATATGTATCAATAAGTATGTGACTTGTTTGTGGAACTATGTATTGTATGATGATTGTTTTAATGGTCCCTAGTTGATAGGGTTATGCGGACACATATCCTTGACTAGTATACGACTCGGTTGATGACTATGTTTCACAAGTCATGTGCATGGAGATGCTAAACCGATAGTATGGGCTCGGGGATGGAGATCACTGAGCCATACAGACCCACTTTGAGAAGCAGCGAGATATAGTCATCTATTAGTCTCAAGTGCAATGTCTATGCCATGTCCTAGACCTGAGGTCCTCGCATGTTCTCGGGGTGAGGATCGACTCACTTAGGGTCTATCAAACGCTACTCTGTAACTGGGTAGTTATAAAGGTAGCTTTCGGGTGAGTCGTGAGACATGCCACGAGACATGGTTGACCAAGATGGAATTTGCCCCTCCTAATTGGAGAGATATTCTCTGGGCCCTCTCGAGTGATCAGCTTCGGAAAGCATGGCCATGCAACTTGGGTTAAGTGTTAACCCAGTTCAGGAATCCGTATCGTGGTTTCGAGAAGAGAGGTCGAGCTAACACAAGGGTGACAAGTACTCGCCTTGAGCTCGACAACAAATATCGTGAGGCAAAAGGAATGTTTCATATGCCACATTGTTAAGGTTCGTCAAACGACTTTACGCCCACATGGGAGTTGGCACGTTCTGCTAGGAGCCGCTACCAACTATCGACTCTGGTCGTGTCCATGTGTGCGTGAACCTATAGGGTCGCACACTTAAGGGGCTGCAGCCCATTCGGATTGGATCTGAGTGGAAAATGGATGTGGACTCCTGGTGGGCTCAAGTGTTGAGCCCACCTCGGAAGTCTATATAAAGGGGAGTGGGCACACCACTTAGGGTTGATCAAATTGAACCTAGGTTAGCCACCGCTACTCCCCACGCCCATGCCACGTGACCGGACCTAGCAGTCCGCCGCTCGACGCTGCTCCCCGTACGTGTGGATACCTTGGAGGCATCGCATCTGCGGTGCTTGGACGAACCGTTCGAGGGAACCGCGAGGTGCCGTTCGCGGGAGATCACCATTCACGGGTCTTCGCTGTTCGCGGGAGATCGACAACGCGAGGAGGAGACGGCCCGGGAGATCGGCTACACGCATCACCAACTCTACTTCCGCTGCGGTGACTGCGCGTCTAGTGGTAAACCCGATCCCGTGATCTATTTCCAGCAGCATGATCTTGGGTGCGCGGTAGAAAATTTTATTTGGCGCTAGCGTAGCGTACCGCGTGTTCCAACACTCCGGAGTTTCGGCCTCGGGAGCCGTGTGCTGCCTCGCCTCAGCAACCGGCATCCCAGAGAGCCTCAGGCGGCGTCTGCACATCAGCACTCATGACGCCAGCCTCCGGCGGCGCTTGTCCCCCTGCACCCACATTCGGGGCGAGATCGGCGCCAGCGATGAAAAGGGGAACCACGTTGGCAGGGTTCTCGCGAGACCCCACCAGGCCGTCCGGATGTAGCCCCCACTCGTCAAAGGAAGGCATGCTCCCCGCGAATTCAGCCTTGTTCCCGCAGCGATACAACAGACAGTTCTTCCCAAGCAAGTCGTTCGGCGAAGGGACACCTGTCAGGACCTTGAGCACCGTTTGCCACGCCCCAAGGGGGAGCCCGGACTCCTGAAACCTCATGTGGTCCTGACTATTGATCAAGGTCCACATCGGGCGAGAATGGCATTGAAGCGGAGCAACCCGGCGCCTGATAAACTCCCTCACCACCATCGGTGCGGTCACGCTGCGGTCCTTCAACATCATTAGTCGGAACCAGACAGGAGCAAGACGGGGGCTTGCGAGCCTCTCATGGCCCCTGTCGGTGTCAAAACCGGCGGATCTCGGGTAGGGGGTCCCGAACTGTGCGTCTAAGGTAGATGGTAACAGGAGGCAGGGGACACGATGTTTACCCAGGTTCGGGCCCTCTTGATGGAGGTAAAACCCTACGTCCTGCTTGATTGTTCTTGATGATATTAGTATTACAAGAGTTGATCTACCACGAGATCAGATAGGCTAAACCCTAGAAGCTAGCCTATGGTATGATTGTCTGTTGTCCTACGGACTAAAACCCTCCGATTTATATAGACACCGGAGGGGGCTAGGGTTACACAAGGTCGGTTACAAAGGAGGAGATGTACATATCCGTATTGCCTAGCTTGCCTTCCACGCCAAGTAGAGTCCCATCCGGACACGGGACGAAGTCTTCAATCTCGTATCTTCATAGCCCAACAGTCCGGCCAAAGGATATAATCCGGCTGTCCGGAGACCCCCTAATCCAGGACTCCCTCAGTAGCCCTTGAACCAGGCTTCAATGACGATGAGTCCGGCGCATAGTGTTGTCTTCGACATTGCAAGGCGGGTTCCTCCTATGAATACACCATGGAAGAGTTTGAATACAAGGATAGTGTCCGACCCTACAAAATAAGTTCCACATACCACCGTAGAGAGAATAATATTTCCACAAATCTTAATCTGCTGACATGTGTTGATAGCATGACATCATGCCACGGCCCAGTCATTATTCGAACCGTTTTTCTTAACCAGCTCCGCACATATCGCGAGGCGCTTTTCTTGTCACGTCTTGTCAAAGCAGCGATCGTGTTCCCCTTATCACGGGATTCTCCTCAATACGGACATGGGTAACCCAACCGCACCATCGATTACGGTGCCTGGGAAATAAGTGGTTTTGCCAGGCAAGTGGGGAGACACATCGCCTCTTTGGCCCTTATAAAGGGACAAAGATTTACTTCTTTCACCCACGCCTTCTTCCTCCTCGCTTACCCATTCTCGCACACTCGAGCTCTAGCGCCCAAGCTCGCGTTCTTCTTCTCAAACCACTCCAAGCATGTCCGGAGTAGGAGGCAAGTGGATGGTCTCCTCCGTCACGGAGGAGAACATCAAAAAGTTACGGGAAGCCGGATACTTGGCCGCGGATATCGCGCACCGGCTGCCAAATGCGGGGCAGATCATCCCCACGCCCGAACCCCATGAGAGGGTAGTTTTCTTACCCATTTCGTCCGCGGAATGGGGTTTCCTCTCCACCCGTTTGTCCACGGGCTCATGTTCTACTATGGGCTGGATTTTCATAATCTGGCCCCCAATTTCATCCTCAATATCTCGGCGTTTATCGTCGTGTGCGAGGCCTTCCTCTGCATCAAGCCCCACTTCGGCCTATGGCTGAAAACCTTCAATGTCAAACCGAAGGTGGTGGGTGGCCAGCAAGCAGAGTGCGGAGGCGCCATGGTGGGCAAGATGCCTAATGTCACCTGGCTCGAGGGCACCTATGTGGATACCATAAAGGGGTGGCAATCGGGGTGGTTCTACATCACAGAGCTGCGCGACTCCAACTGGGTGGCGGCCCCCAAATTTTGATCCGGAATCCCCACGTGGCTCACCTCCTGGAAAAAGAAGGGCCTGTCCTGGGGTTCTTCGGTAGAGCTGATCGGACTCTAGACCTGCATCTAGAACATGACGAACAAGAAAATCAAGCTCGTCAACGTGGTCCAGGTTATGCTCTTCCGCCGGATCCTTCCGTGTCAACGACGGGCATTTGTTTTGTGGGAGTTCGACTCGGCCGAGCACCAAACGTTGCGAGAGCTCTACGACACGATGCACAAGGACGTCTGGAGGGTGTTGTTCAAGAGCACCGAGATGCCTCCCTCTCTCACCGAGGACCGCGGACTCAGCGCAAAGCACCGCGCCCATCCGGTAGGCTTTTATATCTCTCAGGGTATTTATTTGCCCCGGCTTAGTTATGTGCTGGATCTAAGCTTTCATGTCATTAACAGGATTGGATAGAGACATCGGAGCAGCTTGATTGCCCAGTCCCGCTACCCGAAGATCTTGCAGACGCTCTTCTGACGAAGATGCTGACTCCGGCACCCTATGAGGTGCTGGAAAAGAAGACCAAGAAGAAGGCCGCGGGGACCCGAAAGGGTCTCTGGTGCAAGGTTGTATCAGAGTCATCGGACAATGACTCCGATGCGCACTCCTCCCACGAAAATGAGGAGGAGGATCAAAGTTCTCCCCCTAGCCGGGGGAGCCAAGAAAAGGAAGGCCGACCCATCCGGGGAGGCCGAAGGGTCCAAGAAGGGAAGGACCCTCCCTCCGGACCGCGCCACGACGGCCGCCGACCGTGGCGACGAGTGGCTACCCAGGGTCAAGCCCCTGGCGAAATCGTAAGTGTCCGGACACCATAGTACTTCATGGTATGTTTTATTGTACTGCCTCTCCTCACGCCGAACATGATTATGCAGTCCGTCCCGAGCCCATCTCAACGTACCCTCGTCGAGCGGCTCTTTGGACTCATCGGATATGAACAACGGTTCTCCTCCGACCGCTTCCACCCCTCGCCCTACGGACAACGCCGAGGTGTTGTCCCAAAAGGCACCGAGCCAAGGGGAGGTGGTCCTAGTGGCGACTTCCCAGACCCTAGGTACCAAGGGAGCGAGGCTCCTACGGGCTTCGAGTTCGGGCCCCAGCCGGACACTGCGCCGGAACCTTTGATGGTTCCGAACTTCGGCAGGCGGTCCCCCGTCAAGGGGGGCAACCATCCGTGCCGGTGTCCTTTGTCCAACCAAAGGCACCGGACAACCTGCTGGAAGTGCTTCGCAACGCTTCAATCGCAGAAGAGCACCGCACTATCATGAGTGCGGTGGTCGAGAAGGTTCAGTCCGCTAAAAACGGACTGACCGAAGCCTGCGCCAGCCTCCTAACAGGCTTTGAGGTAAGCAATTAAAATATAAGAAATAGTACCGCATAGATAGTAGCCCCTGATGCTCTGTTCGGCGTTCGCGAAGAAAAGCCAAATAGAGGATCAAATGATAAGTCAGGAGTCTAAGTAGAGTATGTCTATGTGTATGTGCAGGATTCACTGCTGGCCGATGCCCCACGTACTGCGGAGGTCTCTGCGCTGAAGCAGGCCCTGAAGCGGTCCGAGGACGAGCTCGGCCTTACCAAGAGGCAGCTCAAAGAGAGCAAAGGTAAGATATAGCCCTGTCTATATAGTTAAAAAGAAGTTCGGGTGTGAAGTAATAGGATCATCATGAATTTGTCAGGGGCCACGACCGAGGTGGAAACCCTGAGGAAGGCGTTGTCCGAGGCTGAAGACAAAGCGGCCAAAGAACGCATTGCACGGGAGAAACAAGAAGCCCGAGTAGGCGAGGTGCAGCAAGAGCTCGAGGCTCTCGCCAAAAAGCACGAGTCCTTGGAGCTTGACTCCAAGACGCGAGAGTCCGAGCTCGCGCAGGCGCTTGAAAGCGTCCAAAGTGCCAAGGCCGAAGCCTACAAGGCCCTCCAGGAGATTGACGCGGTGAAGAAGATAGCAGTGGGTAAGGCATTCAATATGCAAAGCAAGCATGTGAAGGAGACTTTCCTTTTTCTTACCCGAGTTCGGAGCTCTCCAGGAGCGTTTGCAGATCTTCCCCGCAGTGTACTGGATGCCGCAGAGTTTTACCGAGATGAGGAGGGGAGCTCAACGGAGAAGTTGTTCTGGTCTCAGTATACTGGGACCGAACACCCCGCGTCCTTGAGCGACCAGCTGAAGCAGTTGGTCGAACTTCACAAGGCGGTCGAACAGGCCATGAGGGGCTTTATAGTCCGGATGTGGGCTGGCGAGCCCCTGTCCGGCAGCTACTTCGGTCTAGTGAGGCGGCTTGTGGAAGCCTGCCCATGGCTTGAAGTCATCAAGTGGTCCGTCTGCATCGAGGGTGCACGCAGGGCTTTTGCCCGGGCGAAGGTGCACTGGGCGAAGCTGGACGCCGTGAACACTACAAAAAAAGACACATCTGTGACATTTTGGGCCGAACGAATTTTTTTCCTATCATACATATGGCACTTCTATGACGATAATTGTGACAAAACCCGGTATCATCATAGATGTGGTGGGCTCCTACTTCTATGACAAAAAATCATGACAGAAAATGGGCTTTTCGTCCTGGGCAGGCCGAAGACGCAGCTGCATGACATTCTTTGGGCCGTCCATGACGGAAAAAACCATGGTAGAAGCGAGGGCGAGGAAAATTTCAGGGAGTTCCCGGTTACGGTGGGAGGTCGGGGGCCGAGCGATGCGCGTTTCTCTCGTACACGTACACGCGTGTGTGCGAGGCGTTGGCTCTAACTGAACCCGAGCGAGGCGTTGGGCTCTAACTGAACCGATGAATAGGACCCCATGGTGTTGCCTCTGGATGAACAGGACCCCGATTGATCGAGCCAGTTGGGGCTGGATGAACATGACCCCGTGGAGGGCTGGATGAACAGGACCACCCCGTGGAGGGCAGGATGAACAGTAGACGGTGGAGGGTAGGATGAACAGTAGCCTGTGAAGGGGTGGTTGAACAGGAGCCCGTGGAGAGGGCTGGTTGAATAGTAGCCGGTGGAGTAGTGCACGGTGGAGGCTGGATGAACAGGAGCCCGTGGATGAACAGTCGCAGGTGGAGGCTGGAGGAGGTCGACGGTGGATGAATAGTAGCTCGTGGAGGCTGGAGGGGGTCGACGGTGGAGATGAACCGTATCCCGTGGAGTCCCGTTTTGCGGTACGCCACACCCCTCCCGATGAATAGGACCCCCATTTCGACCGTAGCGCTCCAACACAAGTCCGTTTCCTCCGTTTTGCGGTACGCCACACCCCTCCCGATCAACAGGACCCCCGTTTCGACCGTAGGAGGTCCGTTTCCTCCGTTTTGCGGTACGCTAGACCCCTCCCGATGAACAGGATCCCGTTTCGAATGTGGCCGGTCGAACACAAGGCCGTTTCCTCTGTTTTGCGGTACGCCAGGCCTTGTTTCCATTGCCTGTTCCGTCCAAGCCCTCCCGATGAACACGACCACGCATTCCATTCCGACCCAGCCGATTGGCTCCCACGCATTCCATTGCCTCCCCATGAACACGACGCATTCCGTTGCCTCCCCATGAACACAACGCATTCCGTTGCCTCCCCATGAACACGACGACGATGCTGTTTCTCCGTTCCGACCCAGCCATGTACACGAGCCCTGGCTGTACGTATGCGCGAGTAGGCGTTTGAGACCCCGCCTGTATGTACACATACGTGGCTGTATTTTCTTTCTTGCACCCTGGCCGCTGTACGTACGTGTACATGCTACGCGCACGCCTCTACTACGACACGTGCGCGCCTCTACATCGACCAGTATGTACGTACACGTTCGCGACCAGAATGACAACACTATGTACGCTTCGACCAGGTGGGTCCTGACTGTCAGGCACTTCCTTGCCTGCGAAGATGTAGCTGGTGGGTCCCAGTAGTCAGGGGGCGAATCGTTTTTTTTGCCGGGACACATTTCCTTGCGTGCGAAGATGTAGCTGGTGGGTCCCAGCAGTCAGGGGGAAACGTTTTTTTTGCGAAATACAGCGGCCCATCCGGTGGGTCCCAGCTGTCAGGTGGAGGAATCATTATTTTCCGCGTAATAAGGATGCACTTCCTTGCTGCGGCCGTGGACCCAGCTGTCAGCCTCTCCACATATAGTCCACGTCCAATAGAAGTCGTTCCTTGACCACGTTGACCACGCCGCGCTGAGAGCACCAGGGCGGTGGACGACGGCGAGGCCTAGGAAGGGGACGACACGGAGGCAGGGAAGACTCGGTAGTTGTTTCCCACGCGGAGGGTTTACTGGTTCGTCTGCTGCCGCCGGAGAATAACAGCATGTGTGGGTGAGTAGAGGGATGGCTGGGCCAGCGATGGGAGTACGGTCGGGCGGTGAGGCCTGCGTGGCAGCACAGCCGACTGCAAGGAGGAGGGAGCAGGCAGTCCCGCCGGCGCTTGTTTGAGCGGCTGGAGCAGGAAGAGCAGAGATTGAAGAAGCACGACGGCCGTTGGATGGACATCCAACAGTCAGTGCTTGTGCATCAACCTTTTTTTTAGGAAAGCCTCAAATCTGTGGAAAACAGCATACAACCCATCTGCCATTATTTCTAATAATTTACAGCCCATTTGCTAATTCTTAAGGTTTTTTTGGAGCCCATATTCTTTTTGTTAGCATTACACCCCATATTGTGGCAATGGTTAAAAAATTATACGAAATTTTGCATATTTTGGTGCGGTCCGAACTGTTTTTAATCCCGAAATTTCGACTCACATTCAAACTGATTTTAAAAATAAATGTATATCAATATAAAATCCAACAAATTCTCCACGCATAAAAATTAATGTAATTTAAAATCTTGAAATGAAAAAAAAGATATTTGAAACTAATTGATGGTTTGATGTGTTTTAAAAATGTACAACCCATTTCTCATTACTGATGGGCCATTTTCTCGGATAGCCGAATGAAAGCTCTCCTCGTCTTGAAAGATTTGCAGCCCAACAGGCCTGACAAAGCGACTTACTTGGCAAATCACAAAAAAACTGGGCTGTGGCCGTGGACCCAGCTGTCAGCCTCTCCACATACAGTACTCTTCCGATGGAAGTCGTTCCTTGACCATGTTGACCATGCCGCGCGGAGAGCACCACGGCGGTGGATGATGGTGAGGCCTAGGAAGGGGACAACGCGGCAGTGGATGCCCACACAGAGAGGAGTATGAGGGTTCACTCGTTCGGCTGTGGTGTGAGGCTGCCGTCACCGCAGGGCCTGGCCAACGGTGGGAATAGTAGGGGGCGGTGAGGCCTCCGCGGCAGCACAGCCGGCCACGGGAGGCAGGAGCAGGCGGCACTACAGGCGCTGCTTTGGGCGGCTGGAGCAAGAAGACCAGAGGTTGAAGAAGCACTACGGACGTTGGATGGACATCGTACGGTCACTGCAGCTAGAATCATTTATATTGACTAAGTTGACAAAGCCCTTGGTACGTCAACTTAGTAGGCCCACAGGTCAGCTTACGAAATGGTGCGCCCCAGATGTCAGGGGGAGGAATTATTTTTTGGGAGGGTGAAGCTAGAATATCCGAGATTGAATAAGAAGCACGGCATCCGTTGGATGGACATCCAACAGCAACTGCTGCTAGAACCATGTGTTGACTATAAGTTGACAAAGCCTTGCATATGCGTCAACTCTGTTTTTTAGGGGACGCGTCAACTTAGTAAGGCCAGAAGTGTATGGCAGAGAACTTATAGCCCATTTGAGATTTGTAAGAATGTGTAGCCCATTTTTGAATTCTAATGGAATTTACTACAACCCATTTATAGTTTGTTAAAAGTACAACCCATTTCAACCAACCGTTCAAAACGGAATTCAATAAAATTTCCCACATTTTGATGGGATCCGAAATATTTTTATCCTGAAATTTCTAGTCAGATTAAATACAATTTCAATATAAATTTATATTACGTAAAAATCCAACGAAACATTGCGCTCGCAACAATTAATGAAATTAAAATTTTCAATATCCAAAAATAATATTTTATAAAGTAATCACGTGTTTGGTGCATTTTTTTATAGTTACTGCCCAGTTTTTATAATTACATCCCATTTATTATTTCTAAGCCCATTTTCTTGTTAAGCCTAGTGCATCCCTCCTAGGAAAGATTTGCAGCCCAGCGGGGCGGAGAATAATAACTTGACCTTGCCTGGGTATTCCTAAAAAATGGTGTAGCTGGGCTAGCCATTTTCAGCTTGAAAAAAATTAATATCTGGGCTGGATATCTGGCCTGGGCTAGACGGGCCATAGCCCGCCCAGTTAATACCTGCAGTGATGTTTTCGTTGTTGTTCAGAGGAGAAAAATTAATATCTGGGCTAAACATCGAAAAACTCTACAGTGCTCACACCTCAAAAACACAAATACTGCTCGAGCTGCTTGGTCCCAGTTGTCGGCCGCTTCTTGTGCAATTCTCTCGTTTATTGACTACTACATAGGTTGACAATGGTGTGGGACCGTGATGTCAGGAAACCAGGGGGAAGCAAAATAAATTACTCCAGCGAGCGCTTCCACCTCTGCCTCGTTGTCTCCCGTGGAAACCCCTTTCCTCCCTTTTTTTGCTCGGGCAAGGACCAATGCATGCAGCACGTCCATGCGGTTATTAGGCAAGAAATAAAAGTGCTTTGCATGCTATAAATTACGATGGCCTGCATGGGTAGCTAATAAGGCATCCTCTTAACTGCTGTGATTAAATGTTGTGTTTAGAAGAGAGAAATATTTTTCTTTTCCACCAACCTGCTTGCACCTAGGTCGTGATGCACCTTCTAATACGACTTATTCACCTAGAAGGACGGAGTATAGTTTTATACATATATATAATAAGGAGGCACTTGCGTACGTGAGGCTATGGACCTGGTGGGTTCCCATTGTCATCCTCTCCAAGTAAAGTCATCTCCTCGCCCGCCCGCGCTTTCCGCCCGAAACAGTCAGCGCCACCCGCCCCGCTTCCCGGTGCAGGCGATTGCTCCACCTTCAAACGACACAAGTGCTGTCCATCCGTCCATCTGCTGCCCACATTAATGATACACAGTTGCCGAGGCGGCTACTTCGGCGCCACACGTCCGTCCCTCCGCCCGCCCACCATTGCTATATAAACTGCTGCGCCAGCCATAGCCGCAATCATCCGCATCCCTTCCCTTTATCCTGTCCACACCACTACTGCCCACCATGGCTTCCTCGCGCTCCAGCGCTCTTCGGGACGGGCGGACAATGGACCACAAGGAGATGGCAGCCATTGCTGCCGACCGGCTGGCCGGCAGGCAGCCGGAGGACGACGACGTCCCAATGGAGAACATGGTAGTCGATGATCCGGCGCCAACCCCCTCCTCCGCGCCATCCTCGCAGGTGCATTGCACCATGACCATCGGCGAGGCCCGTGCCCAATATATGGACAGTGTGAGGCAGATGCGTCAGGAGCAGTTTCAGGAGGCGCAGGCCGACGCCGCCTACAACCACCATCTCCTCCAGGAGCACCTGTAGGCGGAGGAGCAGATCGCCATGGAGCGGGCGGAGCAGGAGGCGCTGCTTGACTCGTGCCGCTCCGCCCGCAAGGGCCGCCTCGAGCGCTGGCGGTACCTCATGCAGGTGGCGTAGGTTGCGGCCGCCTACAAAGAGGCTAGCAAAGAGGGCGATGAAGCGGGCGAGGCGCTGTTTGGCGAGTCCGACAAGTCCCTGCTCCGCTGGCGTCGACGAGGCCCTGCTCCGCCGAGGCCTCGCGGCGCCAACAACAAGGCAGAGGACACCGCTGGCTCCGCCGAGGCCCCGCCCCGCCAACAACAAGGTAGAGGACATCGCCGGCTCAGCCGAGGCCCCACCCTGCCGACAACGCGGGGGAGGATTTCCACCACTCCGCTGAGACACCGCCCGCCCACAACGAGACAGAGGACATCGCCGGCTCCGCCGAGGCCCCGCCTCGCTGCCAACAAGGCCGCGCTACACAGAAAACGAGGAAGAGTAGAACACGGTAGGTCGCCACCGCTCGGGTCCAAGTAAGGCCACCGCTGCTACCCTCCTGTTGAAGCCAAGCTAGGTGGGTTGACCATTGACGACCGGTTAGCTTCTTGGCAGCGACGTGGAGTCGGGAAGTTCTGCTGGAGAATAATGCTGCTTCTACTTAACTGCTGGTGCAGTTGGCTGACTGACACGTGGGCCCAACAGGCCACATGTCAGTTATGCAACTGCACCTGCAGTTAAGTCACTGAAGCTTTTGTTCGACTCAGCGGGACACAGGTGGGTAGTTTCGGTTAATTAATTATATCTCCAGCGCACCCCTTTTTAGTTGAAGAATGTATGAAATGTAATGAAATCTGGCATGTTTATATGAAATCCGACCGTGTATGAATGAATTTATTTCGATTAGTTCAAATTCTTGTATCACTGGCATTTGATGAACATGCAAAACAATACGTACTAGCATTATTCCCAGGGTGATCACCTCGTTTGCAGCAGTTTCACATGTACTCCCTCCGGTCCTTTCTAGTCTGCATACAAGTTTTGTCTGCAGTCAAAGTATCTCTACTTTGACCAATCTTATACAAAAAAGTATGCACTTTCACAACGTGCGAAGTAAAAAGGAACAAAAGGAGCACAAAGAGTTTGAGCAGCTTTTTAGCATTTCTGTACATTGCAATCAAACACACAGGCCTGGCAATTCATAGAGAACATTCAAAACAATCGATGATTATGCATCTCAGCGACTCACATGTTAGAGGCAATATTTACTTCACAACTAAAGAATAAAGAAAAAATTGATCGACGCTGCTGACAGCAAAGGGCGTCCCATTCGAAAATATCAAATGCATGTCTTGCTAAAATCAATGAGCAAAATTTGACAAGGTTGTCCCATTCCAAAATATCAAATGCCTACGATTGTGGAATGGGCAGGGTTTGCCATCAGTTTGGACATTGACATGGCACCTCGTGCTAAATAAACCAGCTGTTCTTTTTGTGCAGTTCCACCAAAATCAACCAAATTCGCGCGTAGTTTATATGATTTCGCCCTTATATGTTGCAACACCTTGAACTTATCGGCACCTCCTTTCTTGTGGTGGAAATGAATGATTTGATGTATTCATGAACATTTTGTGCAGTTCCCATTGAAATCAAGCTGAGCACCCCTGTTTGCACAAATACAAAAAAGTGATTAGTATAAAGCAAACTATACTACGAATTGACAGTTTCAACAGACACATACATGGTCCATGTAGAGCACACTTTTAGAAAAATGGAACTCACCAGAAAGAATCCTAGAACAACATTGTACTCGCGCATCACAGCAAAAAGATGGAGATTTGTCAGTCCTTCTGAGCTGAAGTTAGTTTGGTCTTGTGGGGAGTAATGTAACCATCCTTTAACTGCTCCTTCTGATGAGAAGATAGACAGGGCTTCTTCATCCTGGCATAATCGGAACTAGTCACTTCACGTACTCCATATTCTTCTTCAGAGGAAGATGATCCTGTTGTGCAAAGACAAGAGGACTACTAAATGCTAGCATCACTGTTTGCTCGAAAAAAAGGAAAGGAAATATTTAAAACAACACAGATGAAGCACTTCTCAAGGACAATACCACCTTTTCATGACAGTATCTAAACAGTAGCACAACACCAATAGAGATGACAAAGCTCAATCATATGGATGAAATCAGTGGGCGAGTACCAACCTTTGTCAGGAGGCTTATTGTGTAGAGCATACAGATGAAGCAATTCTCAGGAACCATCTGTTGCTATCTACGATGGTGGCCATGCTTACTATATACTCCTCGATTAGTTTAATGTTTCCACCATCTTCTTGTGCAGTTCCACTAAAATATATGGTATCTTCAAAGAAGATCCCTGTTTGCACAAGTAGAGATAATTACATATTACATTAAGAGTGGCATCAAATCAGTGGCAAAACAATTGCTCGTTCCAGCCATAGCAATAAATTAAGATTCAAAACTATATCATTACTTGTGTCATCACAGTTCCAGTGCTTCATTACATCACCAGGAGTTGATTTTTGTTTTTCTTCCCCTTGTTCTTCCCCTTCAACATTTGGTTCAATAACAAGCAAGCTTCGCCTTCAATATAAGATTTGGCATGTCAATTAGGGAGCACAAGTATAGTACTAAACTTAATTTTTTGATGAAAGTGGCAAAATACAGGCCAGCAGTTGTGAAATATCCTTATCTTACCTCAATGGGATATTACGGTGCACATACAGATTGGAAGTCTTGTCTCCATTTGTGCAGTTCACTAAAATCAAGCAACATTATCGTACAAGTAGCACAACATATGAATGCACACTACAAAATCATGTGAAAGAAGGCTAGTACTGACCTCTCATGTTGCGGAATTCAAACAACTCACAAGAAGAAGATCTGAACCAAATTCGCCTTAACGGATAGGAAGTAAGATCTCCTCTTGTGCAGTTCCACTAAGATCAAGCAATCAAGCAACATTGTCGGTGTGACATTTTGGTTGACTGCACAAAACACTCTTAAAACAAAAGTGTTTTGTGCAGTGCAACAAAAGGTCACAATGGCAACGAGGTGAAGCAGATAACCCTGTTTACACAAAGGTGCAAAGGAAACAATTAGTGGTCAATAACGGTGGATGACACAGAAGCCAACAAAAAGAAGCATCTACCTTATCTAAATGGGAAAGAAAGCAAGACAGTAGCATTTCTCAAACGGTGACATTGATTAATATTAACATAGAGATTATATTAACAATAAAATTCGTTAAACATGTAATTTTCTTTTAACTGTGGCATTGCATCAATTTTCGAGCGGCATTATTAGAGGGTGTTTGTTTACAGGGACATTTTGGTGTAGGGACTAAAAAAACTCCGTGTCAGTCCCATCTAAACCAAAGAGGAGGGACTTTTAGGGACTAAAAGTGGGCATTTGGGACTAAAGAAAGAAGACCCCGAGGGAGTCTTTTTGGGACTTTTTCCAACAGTTGCCCCTGCCACGCATCGCACCTTGTCTCTATTAGTTCATTACTAGGGGTAACATGGTCTTTTAGCATGTCATTTAATAACCTCTAGTCCATGTTTAGTCCCTGGAACCCAGCAGGTAGGGACTAGGGAGTTTTTAACCAAACAGGGCCTTAGATTAACAACGGCTAATGAGTTGCATGGGACAGTGGATGCACCAGCACCATGTGCATCTACCGATGTACTGTGGTCATGCACAGTCTGTTGCAACAAAGAACAAACAACCAAGGAGCATATTTGTGTTTGTCCCAATTTTGTTATCTTTAGACGCCTTTCCCTATGTGAGCGCAGCAAATCTAGTCCTGCTCAAACTCTACAGCCTTGTCCCTTCCTTTCCTTTTTGAACTAGTACTTTTGCCCCTTCCTTTCCTCTTTGAACCACGTCCTAGATTTATGCGATACAACTTTCCCCACTACTTTCCCCCATTCATTTCCTCTTTGAACCACGTCCTAGATTAATGCTATACAACTTCCCCCCTTCATTCTCTCTTTGAACCACGTCCTAGATTCATGCTATATACAACTTTCCCACTACTTTCCCCCGCTCCTTTCCTCTTTGAATCACGTCCTAGATTCATGGTATACATGTAGCTAGAGCAATTCATGTGGAGTAAGTAAATTATACCTTAAGGTTCTTGGGGCGTGGTTTGGTGGGCGACGGGACGGCGGCGAAGAAGAAGGGGTCGGAGGCCCTCCCGCGCCGCCGCTGGGTGGAAAGTGAACAGCTGTGCCGGTAGTCCCTCGCTGACGGCGACAGTGTTAAGCCTCCTTCCCTTCCCGGCGGATGGATCCTGCCAGCTCTTTGAGCAGCAGTGAGGGAGAGAGAGGCCAATGAAGTCTTGTTTAGATCTGGAGAGGGTAAGAGAGTGTGAAGAGAGCAACTACAAGCGCTGAGGCTCCAATGGGAGAGGGCGAGAGAGTGTGAAGAGAGCAACTACAAGCGCTGAGGCTCCAGCGTGTATATATATACTGGAGAGAGAGTGTGAAGCGTGCAAACCCTAGAAAACATTTTGACCAGTCAAAGAATCCTCCTGGCACAAATTATGCTCAAGTGTAGTTATCGAACCCGAGACCTCAAGTTTGATGAGCGAATAGGCTAACCAGCTACACAACCCTCCCGTTATGTTCAACGAGAGGGAAATAACCTTTTATACATTCCTGCATTCGTGTGACAAGCATGCCGTGTTTTTTGTGTGTGTGTGGGAGTCATTGGGATTTCAATCATAATCGTGTCATGTGGCTTTGGTGGGAAGACTATCCACAGTGGTGCAGAAATAATGCAGCCTTAGTCACCTTACCTCTCTCCACGTAGTACATTGGGTCCCACCAGTCAGAGGGTGAAACAAACAAATTAATAAGAAAAATTAAAAGCGCCAGCGGTGTATCTTACCTCACACATCTCGCTACTGCTCGAGAACACTGTCCAATTGATCCCTCTGTTCACTCACGTACTATTTTAAGTGAATCCTTATTATAACATGCACACAAATTTTGGGCACTTGTATTCGACTTAAGTCAGTGTGCCACCATATCTCGTATACTTACTACTCCCTCCGTCTAGGTGTAATAAGTCACGTTAGAAGGTGCAACGGGACCAAGGTGCGTGCGTGCGCGCGCGTGCGCACGCGCGCGTGTGTGTGTGTGTTTAACACCATGTGTGTGTTAGAGAGAGCGATAGATCAACCTACTCCTACAGAGAGATGTTGTGTAGTGTACGATTTTAGCCGCGAGAGTTGGTGCATCCTCTCATTTCCGGGGTGTCCGGTAGGGACATGCGGATAGCTGCCACGCCCGCTCCTGGCCAGCCTGGCCCATCCAAATCCCCTCCATCGCCCGCGCGCGCTTCCAGCCCAAAACGGTCAGCGTCGCTCCAAAGAATCGGTGCCGCATTCATGCCCGGGAAGAGCGGACGCGACCTCTCACTGGCGCAAGAGTGATGGTTGCTTTGTCCGTCCAACTTACTGCTGGGTCTATGTGATTTGACGGCTCATTGGTCTTTATTACTGAGGTGGTAGGACTGCTGGATGTCCCACGCTTTTGGTGAAAGGAGGTATACTACTACTAGATTACAATTTTCTCCATTCTTACAGCGGAGGCGTGCAAGAGCAGTGAGAACACGCAGGCTTAGTGATTACATGGCCCGCCTCACACTATCGCCGTGCGACACCTAACTCTTTACATAGTACTCCCTCCGTTCCTAAATATTACTAGATGAGTCCCCGCGCGTTGGCACGGAACATCGGTATAACTCTCTGCGCAAAATTATCGATTTCATAGAACAAAAAAAACTCTATAACCGCATGACAAATGTGGTAGCCAAACTAAATAAACTCCCATCATCATTGAGATCATCCCACGTAAGGAAAAAAGATCAGCCAACTCCTACTGCATAATGGGATTATATTTTTCTTTTTGACATGTTAATGGGACTTAAAAACTCACTTACATGCATGCTACCGGTGCATGCTTGCATGCAGACATGTTGATGTGATTTAAAACCCACTCACATGCATGTGGCACGGTATTTCTGCATGCTTGCATGTGGCTTAGTGCGGAGCCTCTCAACGTCAAGATCAGACGGCTATTATGGACTGATTTACTTCATCTAACGGCTACATCAATTTTGATGACGTGGCTCAAGGAGAGGATAGAGAATTCCTAGTAGTGGGGGCTAGCTATTACTAGTAGATATAAGTCTTTGTAGAGATTCCACTACATACGGAACAAAATGAATGAATCTACACTTAAAATGCATCTATATACATCCGCATGTGGTTCATGGTGAAATCTCTACAAAGACTTATATTTAGGAACGGAGGAAGTACTAGTATAGTACGTACTGTAATTTATCAGCGAGATAAATTTGTACAATGCTATGAAGCTTCCAGCTTCTGTTACATGTATCTTGCGTCCAAGGTTGCCCGTTGCAACATTTCATCAAATACAAAGGAGACTAACATGCATGCTATTGCATCTCAATGATTGACAGATCATAGCAAATATGTACTCCCTCCGTTCCAAAATAAGTTTCTCAACTTTGTGCAAACTTTAGTACAAAGTTGTACTACTACTAAAGTTGACACTTATTTTGGAACATAGGCAGCTAAAGAAAAAAACGATCCATGCAGTCCCTAGCCCTTGAACCGTGAACCCTGACTAGACTTCAATTTGCTGGCAACGTTCGAGCTTCCTAATAAATGAAGTTTGCAACCTTTTGACCATCGGATCATTTTGTGCAGTTTCACCAAAATCGAGATGAGCATCCCTGTGGCAAAGAAATTGAACAAGCATGATTAGAATAAGATTATTGGGACTAGTTGATGAGACATAAACTCATCACAAATACGGTACATAGAAGCCAGTAGAGGTATGTGCGGGGCAAAGAAGTAGAGAAATATCCACAGGGAGTGATGTGGGCAGCTGGAGCAGTGGTGCAAGCCAGCTATAAAGGGAGTTGTACCTGAGGGACATAGCTCAACCTTGAGGAGGGCAGCGGGAGGCGGCAACTGCCCACGTCGCGGCAGTGAGCAAGGGACAAAGGCAACCTCACCGGCTTTGTGAGAGAGAACGGCGGGGACCCCTGATCGGGACGTGCCGACAGTGGGTTTTCGCCGTCGGCGACGGCCACTGCATCTACACTAAGCATCCACCCCTTCCCCAAGCGGACGTGATCCGCCGGGATGTTAGAGATGTGGCCACAATCGTTTTGTGCGAGAGAGTGTGAAGAGAGCAACCCCAGCAAGCAACCGTGTAGGCTGGCCCGTCCTGACTATGTATATAGTGGAGCGGTTTCCTTTTCTCTCCATATGAACCTATCATATTGCGTACGTGCCACTGAAGAAAAAAACTTTATTTATAAATGACGCGGCACCTACTACTCGTTCTCCTATAACCTTGCGCTTGGCATCTCCAAAATATTAACCTTGCGATTGGCTCTTCACCTCTTCGGGAAGTCGAGCACTAATGGTAGTGCAGTATATATCGTTCTAGCTATATGAGACCGAACGAATTGCTGCACGTCCACCACGTGGGCGAGGGTCGAGGGGCGAGGGAGAGTGCTACATATGGAGCAAAATGAGTGAATCTACACTCTAAAATACGTCTATATACATCAGTGTTTGGAGTATGTACTAGTAGTTCATATTGAAATCTACTAAAGGACATATATATTCCAAACAATATGACATAATCTCTATAACCAAGGTAGTAGGGACGAGGAGTAAATGGAGGGAGTAGTAATTTTTTCTCCTCGTCATGCGAGCCACCGCGCGCATGGGCGAGGGAGCGGGCGTAAGACGTAGTAAGCAAGCTTCACCTCATCCTGCGAGCCACCGCGCCCATGGGCAGGGGAGATGGCGTACTAAGCAAGCTTCTCCTCGTTCTGCGAGTTGACGGGACACATCAAAAGTACTCCAGTGTATAGAGCCTTGCCTCTAAGGTAGGCCCCACATGGTTTGCCTCTTTTTTAACATAACACGTCAAGTCGCAATTTGTTTGTTCACCCATGGTATACTATCCTCCCTCCACCAAGTGGACAACTAGTACACGTGCCAAATTACCACGTGGGCTGCCTTTTTCGTACAGAAATGATCTCCACCGTGTATCTGCGCGGGTGTGGTTGGGAAAGAGACGGGAGTACGTGCGTCGTGCATGCACCTCTTCTCTTCATGCATGTCCCCCACCTACGTGGGTGTGTGTGAGAGATACAAACCGCGTT